>NC_044053.1:21620725-21915725 GCF_902167405.1 Gadus morhua
CACACACACACACACACACACACACACACACACACACACACACACACACACACACACACACACACACACACACACACACACACACAGCCTATCATCATGGATTCACCTGGAAGTGGCATCATCCGCATTAAGGCTTCACACTGAGTTTACACCAGACCACTTTTGATTGATATCTCCATGCTAATACCATTCTCTATTTGACGCAATTCAAGGCGCGGTCGACGCCTCGGCTTTCAGATGGACCCCTTCACCCAGCCTGCCCCTTATCCAGCTCCTCATCCACCCTGATGGTTTTAATGGGATTGTTATGGGATTGTTTTGACTTAGAGGCCTGTTAAGGACTATGGCCTAACACACAGGTTACCCACTCTCAAACATCTTAGTCTTTTGGAGAATCCATTAGGATGTATAATCTTGGGGCCAGATAGTGGGCGTGTTTGAACTCCAAGCCCAGGCCAGAAGCTTTAACAGTAACAATAAGTGGAGAAATAGGGGGTCATTATTAATATTAATACATCTATTTCAGAAATGAAAAAATGCTACCATGCCCACGGTCGCCACTATACGTTTCTATCCGAATACACATTTTAATAGAAAGTACAAAATCACACCAATCTAGCTCAGTGGCGAAGCTAGACCTCTTTTGGGTGGGCTCAAGCCCACCCAAAACTTGCCTTAGCCCACCCTATCATTTCGTCCTCAAATCTAATATTCTACCTTTTTTTTTTACACAAGCAATGAGAGAGTGGATCCTGTAATGAACAGGCACAACTGGGCTGGTGAAATCGAGCGCAACCTTCCTGCAGGAATCTCTACCCTCTGATTGGTGGGTGGGCGTCTCCTGTTTGACAAAACCAAAAAGGCAGCACGAGCAAACTTAACATAGTTTCTGCTGTTTTGTCTGTCAAAAAGGCTTCCTAGTCTTTATCAGAAAATCCACGATTTCCAGCTGTGTTATAACATGACCAGCTAATAATAATAATAATCATTTTAAAACCTTGACATAATCTGTCAGATGACTAGTAAATAACAGTACAAGGCAATTCTATCTATGCCTCCTCTTGAATTGCTTCATGGTTTAGTCGGCTGGGGCTTGCAATTCTGCGTAGCATGATAAACATGATAAGGTGCAAGGAGCAGAAAAAGTTGACATGGGTGCTAATTTTCATTTGAAAAAAAACGCTGGCATTATTTTATCAGCTGAGGGCATATTCATTGCCATAACAACGTGAGCTCATCAACAAGTACAACATTACTTGTTCTAATACTATGAGACTTATGAAAACGCCCTCAGCTTATAAAAGGTGTCGGAGGGGGGGCGCGAGCGACAGACGGGACTTAAGGTACGGCCACACCAAACGCGTTACCCGCGTACCTCGCGTATAAAATCGTCAATTTTTCCATAGGGAACCATTGGTTTACGCGCGTATGAGAAGCGTACACGCGTTACATGCGCTAAAGCAACATTTTACCCGCGTTAGCCGCGTATGAGGCGCGTATATATACGCGCGTACATTTCAAGAGTTCAAAAAATTGAACTTTTTACGCTCATACGCATGGCGATTAGCCACGTTGCCCAATCAGCGTTGAGCTTGACCCGACGTCACTGGCAGAGAGTAGTGAGCTTGGGCAGAAGCATACGGCCGACATCTTTCTTTATTCTGTGTGGAAATAGTAACATAGTTACGCCATTAAATGCTTTTATGGAAACATTTTTAGCGAGAAATGTGCAATTTACTTTCATAATGTTCGCTCGGTGAATGTGAAGGATGTTTGGTTTGATAGTTATGACGAAGAGGGAACGCTCCGTTCACTTGCATGGACAGAGTCTCTGGTAACTAAGCAACCTCAACGTCTTGGCGGACTATGTATCTGCTGATCAACACTACGAATGCTGGAAACACACCAGAAACACCATGTGAAGTTATTTAACCCGATTATTGTTATTTATATCCGAGATTATTTAATCTAACCCGATCTAAACTCTATCACCAAAACACGGCGGCGTTTGGGTTTCCTACCTCGGACTCCAGCGCAGCCATGTCCATGGCAGCCACGGCCGGCGACTTTCTTTATTCTGGGTGGAAATAGTAACATAGTTACGCCATTAAATGCTTTTATGGAAACATTTTTAGCGAGAAATGTGCATTTTACTTTCATAATGTTCGCTCGGTGAATGTGAAGGATGTTTGGTTTGATAGTTATGACGAAGAGGGAACGCTCCGTTCATTTGCATGGACAGAGTCTCAGGTTACTAAGCAACCTCAACGTCTTGGCGGACTATATATCTGCTGATCAACACTACGAATGCTGGAAACACACCAGACACACCATGTGAAGTTATTTAACCCGATTATTGTTATTTATATCCGAGATTATTTAATCTAACCCGATCTAAACTCTATCAGCCAAACACGGCGGCGTTTGGGTTTCCTACCTCGGACTCCAGCGCAGCCACGGCCGACAACTTTCTTTATTCTGGTTGGAAATAGTAACATAGTTACGCCATTAAATGCGTTTATGGAAACATTTTTAGCGAGAAATGTGCATTTTACTTTCGTAATGTTCGCTCGGTGAATGTGAAGGATGTTTGGTTTGATAGTTATGACGAAGAGGGAACGCTCCGTTCACTTGCATGGACATGGACTCATCTAGGCGCGTTAGGAGCGTAGGCGCGTTAGGAGCGTATGCGTAGGACAATTTTTGATACAAAATGGTCAAGCAACATTTTAGGTGCGTTACGCGCGTAAATCTTTACGCGGGTACGCGTCTGGTGTGTTCGTACCTTTAGTGTCTGATTTATTTATTTATTTTAATAAGTTACTTATTTTATTTTAAATAAACACAATACCAAGGGTCAGAAGTTTTACAAGAATTCTGATCGTACAAAGTCATGACAGAGGGACTTGGTGTCTTTATTCATGCTTGAAAGATGAACATATATTTTTTTTTTGAAAGGGAATAAGCTGATGAAGCTGACAAGTGACCAATGTTTACTGTTTACATTTTTTTTTAATTAAATGCATACCCCAGTGAATCATTTGCTCTTGTTTCTCTGTTTTGAGATTCACACACTTAGCAGTCTTGTTTAAATGTTACAAATTGAGTTAATAAACTGAACTTGGAAATTGTTTTAAGTTGTTGCAGATGTTATCTCCGCTAATTTTATTAATCTAAATTAATAAATAAAAATAAAATAAAAATATATCTGTCTCCTAGGGTGTGAATGAGAGAAAATAATTGAGAACCACTGGTCTAGAACATGTTGTACTTGCTGATTAGCTCACATTGTTATGAAAATGCCCACAGCTGATCAAATATAGTAAACGGTTTGTTTTAACTGAAAATGAGCACCCTTCTTTTTTTGCATCAGAACAAGATTTTTTTTTTTGATTTGTTTTATAAAAATGTTTGGGTCCCTGAAAGTGAGACAACATAGTTTATGTTGTCTCACTTAGTGGTATGAAATAGTTGTATGTTTCTCATATTATTAATCTAGTACATGTTGCACCAATGTTTTTCAGTAACTGTGTAAATAAAAAAAATATATATACCTCAAATTTGTTATTGCAGTTCACATCCATTGATTATTCCTTCATCCAAACAGTCTTTTTTCCTTTCATCACTTTAACTGCATTATGTAGCTGACACTGCCAGCTTTTGGCTTAGACATACAACAGCAGAGTAACTAATAAAATATCGTGGAATAAAAAAATCTTGGACAGGACTTTATATACTTCATATACCCCTGTGGCTTCCTGGGGTTGAGCCCCCCCAAAAGTCAGAACCTAGAATCGCCCCTAGCTGTTACTGCACGATTGGCCGTCGGCTCATTGACACGCGCAGTACAGCGAGTCCGCGGTTACTCGTTGTACTGCGCATGTCAATGAGCCGACGGGCAAATCGTTAGGCGACTGACGCCGCTTCCTCCCGCAACGTGGCTTGGCCGCTCCTGAATGTGATGGACTCGATGTGTCCTCGTCCGGATGTCATCGTCGTCCCCCAGGACACACAAAGGTCCTCTTCAGAGACCGCACTATCGCGTCCATTGTGGGGGGCCTGCGGTGGAAGCGGCCCCTCCACGCTGCTGAGCCACTAAATGCATCTCCTGTCACTGATTGGCCCCCCGGTGCCAAGTCAGATGCTGAGTGCACTCAGGTGCACTGCGCACAGTGTTGCCAGATTGGGCGGGAAATCTGGCCTAATCTGGCAACACTGACTGCGCACCAGTATACCATCAACCTTCCACGCAGGCTTTGCGTCCGCAGCCCGATGGAAGTGGAGTGATTGTGAGTGTCGGGTCTGTTGTATGTTATATTATAGAACTGATTGGCTGGGTAGCCGACGAATGATGTGATGATAATCGACTCAATAACCAAAGTATGTTTGTGTGCACTTGCAAATGCAGAAATAATATGAGAGAAAGTTGTAAAATGAAAAGTAATCAATTATGCAATGCTAATTTTACTTTTGAAGGGTCAAATGCCAACCCTTTTTCATTTCAAACACCCCAATATTTTTTAGATACATGGAAGGCAGGAAGTAACTTTTTAATGGGTGAATATTCACCCAGTAGGCTATGGAAGCTTGAGGATAAAACACTGTTTTTGATAGAAAGAAGGACATTTAGTGGTCCAGTCTGGGTATTTGAACAGAGGAGCTCATTCAATGATAGGAGGTTATCTGACTGCTGTCAAAACCCAATGTTATCCTTCAAGTTAGAATGATGACGATGTGGAACATTACCTTCCCTTCTGATCCGGAAAACCCTCCTTCAACATTATACAGACCAGACACCCTGCAATCTAAAGACCAGTCGGCTACATCAACATGATGGCATTTCCATCCAACGATCAGTCGAATCCTTCCCTTGAGGACTAGTTTCACAGCCACACATTTGTAAAAATAAGCAGTTCTCTCTTTTGAAAATTTAATTTACAGCATTTATTTTCACCCAAATTAGACCAAACGGTTGACATGATGAATAGGAACATTGGTTGTTCGAAATTATATGTGAGCTTAATGCTGCCATCTATCGGCAACTTTGCACAATTACCTAGAAAAGCAAAAAAATATATAGAGTAGTAAATAACAAAACATTTTCTATTATTACCATTATTATTTAGGCTTCCGATGTGTGCGTGTCTGTGTGTGTGTGTTTGATTGTGTGTGTGTGTGTGTGTGTGTGTGTGTGTGTGTGTGTGTGTGTGTGTGTGTGTGTGTGTGTGTGTGTGTGTGTGTGTGTGTGTGTGTGTGTGTGTGTGTGTGTGTGTGTGCATGCGATTGTGTGTGCAGGTGCGTGTGTGTGTGTGTTAGTCGGTGCATACAATAGACATCTATTCGTCTACATTTATACAAATATTTGCTAGGTTGACATATAAATGACAAAAATAAGTATTGTAATGATTGAAATAACAGTTTTCTTAACAAGATATCAACAATAGAGCAACAATAACGAAATGCCTAATCAATGATTTAAAACTTTGATTTTAAAAGCAATTTTCTTTCTTTAGCTAGAACTGGTTTTCAGTCCTTCTAACAGTTAGAAAGTTTTAATAGATAATATATAGATGTGTATATGTATCTGTATAACGTCAAATTACATCAGATGACATATATATATATATATATCACATTTACGTTGCAACTGACAGTGAAACAAGCCACAACATGTGTTTGAACAACAACAGAATTTAAATATATTTGACCATATCAAGATTCCCTTTCCCCAACATCATCACCATCTTCCATCCAGTCGAGTCTCAGCTACCGGTCTGAGCCATGGTCCAGACAGGCTTCTGCCGAGGGGGCCCGGGCTGGTGCACGGGCTGGATCACGGGGGGCAGAGCCCTCCTGCCCTGCGGCGGCCTGCTGCCCCGGTCCTGAGGGTGGATGAACCTGAGGTCTGCCTCCCTCATCTGCAGGGCGCCGCTGTCCCTGCAGCCGCACAGCGTCTCCGACTTGGCCCGGGGCCCGACGATGACGGGAGCGCAGGTCTTGGTGACGATGGTGGTCATGGTGCGGGTCAGCACGCGGGACCTCCTGCCGGTCAGCGCGGGCGCGACAGCGGCGGCGGCGGCAGTGCCCAGAGGCTTCTGCTTCTTGTCTGCTGTTTTGCCGTCCGTCTGTTCCCGGCTCCTCCCTTTAGCCGGAGCGTGCAGGGGGTGGGGGGCGTTTCTCATCTTGCCTTCCACGTCGCTCACGGCCCGGTCGGCGTACGCCTGCATCTCGACGCGAAGCTGGGAGATCTGCTCTTCAAACTCCCCCCTCAGTGTGATTCTGGTGGCCTCCAGCTCTTCTTCAAAGCTTGAGGGCAACAGAGGCGCCGTAGCTTCTGGCTCCGTCTCACCTTGCTCCCCATTGGTCAGGGTTCCTCCCTCGCCACCGGCCTCCGAGACGCCAGCGCCGCCTCCACCAGCCCCTCCTGACAGGCCGCTGAGCAAGGAGGCCGTCCCCACCTCTCTCTCCTTGATCTGCTGCATCAGGTCCAGCAGGCCGGTCTTGGCGTGGCTCAGCCCTGACTTGGCCCTGATCTGGCTGCGGACCTGCTTCAAGAGGCTCTGCATCCTCAGAGGAGGTCCGGCGATGGACTCTGAAGGAGCGCCGCCCGTCCCGGCGCCTTCCTCGTCGAAGGGACTCCCACAGGTCAGGCGCTCCTCCCCCGTGCGCTGTGATGAATCAGCGTCTGTGAGGGCTCCGTGGGGGGCCTCCGAGTCCGTCTGAGGCGGATCTCCCTGTTGGCCGGGTCTCTCCTGGTCGTCTGTCTGCATCTCGGTGGATGAGTCGGGTCGGCCTCACCTCCACACACTACGTCTGGCTCTCTGGCTCTCTGCTCCTCAACTGTGGGCTGTGTGCGCTGGCGGGGGAGGTGGCACAGCAGGGGGCTAAGGTGCCTTCTCCCCACCCCCCTCGACCCCATGGAGTTCACCCCAGGGGAGTGTTGTGATGTGTGTCTGTGTTTTGTGTCTGGTTTCAGCTCCTCTGAAACGTATGTGAGGTGCTTGCTTTGTAGTTCCATAATAACGGTGTGATCTATAACACAACACGTTTCCTTTATGTTATAGAAGTTGAGGTTGGAAATAGATGAGATGCATCACATTTTTAACAAATCCAAGTTGTCGGTTGTGCGACAAATCATTTTGTGTTGTTTCTCATTTTTCCAGTACTGCAAACAAAGCGTACCACCAGTATTAGAGGGCGGCTTAGGTCAGGAGGTAGAGCAGTTGTCTTGCAACCGATAGGTTGCTAGTTCAATCCCCAGCTCCTCCTAGCTGAGTCCTCCTAGATGTGTCCCTGAACAAGACACTTAACCCTAACTGCTCCTGACGAGCTGCCTGTCGTCATGCATGGTTGACTCCGCCGTCGGCGTGTCAATGTGTGTATTAACCGACGTAAGTCGCTTTGGATAAAAACGTCTGCCAAATGCCCTAATTGTAATTATTAACAGTAATAATTCCAAAATAAAAACAATAAGAGATCATCTCTATTCTGCACCATGAATCGGGTGCTAGGTGGCTATCTGAAAACATGTGTGGCTGCATGTCCTGACAACAGGCAGCCCTCGAGGGAACAGTGTGAAAAACAAAGACCTTAAGGGAAGGTGAAGTAACAGGTTTGAGCTCAGCTCATTAGAGTTGTATAGCCTGCCGTAGGCTGAGGACGTGATGACCACCTCCACGCGGCACCTTAATAGTGTCCCATCATTTAATCCCCCTTGTTGTTTTCTCGCTACCAGCGGTGTCATCACCCCCTAGCAACCAAACAGAGCACCCTAGCGATTAACTCGTCAATCAATTAATCCGTTTATCAAGTGTTGAATACTTTTTTTCCCACTTAAACTGTTTCATACTACTAGCTTATATTAACTTATATTAGGAGACTATACTACTACCCTATCTTTACATATGTTAGGAGTCTATACTGCTAACCTATATTAAGATATAGGAAGCTATACTGCTATCCTACATGAACATATATTAGAAGGCTATACTGCTACCCGATATTAAGAACATTTAGGACACTATACTGCTACCCTATATTAAGATATAGGAAGCTATACTGCTATCCTACATGAACATATATTAGAAGGCTATACTGCTACCCGATATTAAGAACATTTAGGACACTATACTGCTACCCTATATTAAGATATAGGAAGCTATACTACTACCCTATAAAAAGAACATTTAGGATACTACTATCCTATATTAAGAATATTAAAGGTCCCATGGCATGCTACTTCATGGATGCTTTAATATAGATATTAGTGGGCCCCTAACACAGTATTTGAAGATGTTCCCGAATTCAGCCGTGGTGCAGAATTACAGCCACTATGAGCCAGTCGCACATTGAGCTTTCCCCAAACACACCGTTTCGGTGTCTGTAGCTTTAATGCAAATGAGGAGGAGAGAGGCGGGTCAAGGAGGAGGCTGGGAGTGTGGCCCTGAGCAACTTGCAGCCACGGTACCATGCGCTCTGTTTACAGTGGATGTATCGCGATGGCGAGGCGCAAACACAGCCTTTTGCCGTGTTCTGTAAATATTCTAGAACAATCCGGGTGCTCTGGCAGGAGTCCTGGAGCTCTATGTCTAAATAATATCATATTATGCACAGATAACTATATCCTATAATATATATTATCACGGCCAAAAGCTGTGTGCACCTCCAGTCGATATTATGATTCTCAAACGACTGCGTCAGGTTCTCCGACGTCCCAAGGCAACACCGCCTCGGAGCTGCCCTCTTCCCGCTGCCGAGGCAACACCGCATCGGCAGCGGGCAGCGGGCAGCGGGCAGCGCCGAGGCACCACAGCCCCACAGCGGTGGTTCAGCGGGCAGCGGGCATAAAGTGAAATTTTCCTGCCATGGGACCTTTAAAGAATCAATGCACCTAACGTCCCAAGAGGATTTCGCCAGCCAGAGAGACAGTATATAGCTCATTTCCTGAGGGAATGTAGACACTTTCAATGGCTTACCAGCTCTGTTGCTTACTGTTGCTTTTAGAAGATATTCCATCCTAAAATGCATGCACAATTTCAACTGAATGGATCAGAGCTGACTCAGAATGTATTCACACTGCTGTCAGTCATAGTGTCATCTCACAGGCTGGTCCACAGCGTGCTATAGATGTGGTACACACTCACAACAGAGGGCTTTGAGACAAACCACCACGCCGTGCAGGGCCCATGGATGATGGACGCCGTATCCTTCTGTGGACGAAGGGAAGAGGCCTGAGCAGGAGCCATGTATCGCTAACCCGCTGGATCACGGCGAGTACCATTCCCTGGCACACCTCTATTCCCGCTGGTTGCTGGCCTCAGAGGTAAACAGAGGTAAGGCTCACCGTGGGGAACAGCCGCCGGTAGACCAGGCAGTAAACCCCCAGGGGAACTGCCCAGGCAACCGTTACCGGCTGTTGAACTGACACAGAGAGAGCAGGGGGGAAGCTGCGTGGATACCCCACATAGCTCTGGTGTCCAGCTCTCACCGCGAGAGGAGCTGCCCATCACCCTCAGACAATCGTTTACTTTACTTACTACATTGTAGCAAGCTTTCATCCAGGCCAGATTTACATACAGATGATGAAGGAGCAGGTATAGGGGATTTGGCATTAGCATTTGACCATAAACACACACCCACAAACAAACACACACACACACATGCACGCACGCACATACACACGAGCACACGCACACACACACACACACACACATACACACGCACGCACACACACACACACACATATATAAATGACTTATATATATGCTACTTATGGGTCGACTGCAGTGTCAGCCTGCCTATAAACTTTGTTTGGTCGTGTAACCTGGACCAATGGAACATTCGATCAACTGAATTTTGCATTTTCAACAACATCTGTTATATGATCTGCAGTCTTACTCCAGTAACAGTGAAGAGAACTGATGTCTGTACGACTGCCGCAACAAAGAGATCAGCCAATCAGAGGCTGGCATCGGAGAGCCTCCTCTTGAAACTAACCATGAACATATGGTGTTATTTTGTTAAACTAAAGGGGGTGGTGCTGAAATCCAATTCCACACTAAACTTGCTGAGATGATGTTCCACTTTGATTTATAATAAAATATATACATATACCAACTGTATGCATACACATTTATACATATATTCTCTTGGTCTCTCGAAGAGGCCTGTATTTGACATTAGTCCCTATAGAGGTTAGTTTAGTGTCTCAGTCGAGGTATGCCACATCCTCGGTCCCTCGCCCTCCCAGCGTACGGCCCTACCCCCTCTCACCTCCCCTCCAGTCTCCGTGGTGGGCTGGACATTTAAACTCTCCTATTCCAAACCCTGGACCCTGTATCTTCTTAAGCAAACGGCTGTTGTTCAAGAAGGAAGACAAGATGGTGAGTCAAACACTAATTTAGTACGAGTCCTGGTGATAATTGGTTCTGGTGATTGCATGAAGTAGTTCTATGTCTTACTTTTTGCTACCATTACTTAATTACTTAATAATGTGCACAATAATATATCAGATTAATATAGGGCTGCATATTTTGTATACAAAAAAACGATTCACTATTATAGCTTATTATAGGGCTGCTTTGTAATATTGTTGTCATTTTTTTTCAGACAACATACACTGACAAAGGCGAAAAGGTTTGTGCTGACATTTGTGTATTTGTCAAACTCTTTCTCAACAATTCTATCTTTACATTGTTTGATTATAGTAGAATAAATAAACTGTGTGTGTGTGTGTGTGTGTGTGTGTGTGTGTGTGTGTGTGTGTGTGTGTGTGTGTGTGTGTGTGTGTGTGTGCGTGTGTGCGTGTGTGTGTGTGTGTGTGTGTGTGTGTGTGTGTGTGTGTGTGTGTGTGTGTTTGTGTGTGTGTGTGTGTGTGTGTGTGTGTGTGTCTTTGCCTGCGTCTGTGTGTTTAGCACGAAAAAGGCAAGTTCCTGTGCTTCGATCACCTGACATTCTGGGTTGGAAATGCTAAACAGGTATGTTACCGCAGAAAGAGACACCTTTACCAACCAGAGGATTCCAACCATTTTCTGAGAGGTACAAGATAAACAGGAGATTGGTGTTCTGCTCCTGGTAGGCCGCGTCGTTCTACTGTAACAAGCTTGGCTTTGAGCCCGTGGCGTACCAGGGCCTTGAGACGGGCAGGAGAGATGTGGTTTCCCATGTGGTCAAACAGGGCAAGGTAAGGACCAGACGCACTCAGCGGGGTGTCGTGTGTACGACAGCTGGACACGAAAGAAGAAACAACTTGTTCATCAATAGTTTGAAAAGAAAGAAATATAAAGCTTTACATCAATGATAATTATGTTGATATGTAGCATTATTGCAGCTGCCATTTCTCCCTCGGAAAATAAATGTTGTTGCCTCAATAGACCTTGCCTGGTAAAATAAGGGTTCCATGAAAAGCATAGAATAGATGACCTCCTATGGTATTTGGAGTGGACTAGTAATGTTAATCTTTGGCTTCCCTCCTTTACAGATATTGTATGTTTTCTCCTCTGCTCTCAATCCTGGAAACAAAGGTACTGATGCAAATTACGTTGGTCTCATTCCCTGGGATTGAAGGATAAAATTCAATGAAGCAATAGAAAAGCATTTATTTTGACTTATGCTGTCTTTTCTCAGAGATGGGCGAGCATCTCATCAAACATGGAGATGGGGTGAAGGATGTTGCGTTTACAGTGGAGGACTGTGACTACCTTGTGCAGGTAATAAAGCTCAAGAACTTAAACTCAAGAGTTTGAAGAGAAGACGTTCAAGCAAATTCAGCTTTACTGCGCTAAACATATATAAACACATCATAATATAATATATAACAATATTATACATAACACACACACAAACACACACACACACACACACACACACACACACACACACACACACACACACACACACACACACACACACACACACACACACACACACACACACACACACACACAAAATAGACATTTACACAGCCAGATTGAAGTAACGACTTTATTGGGCTGCTGCGCAAACATAGAGTGTCAAGTCTGTATTGAATGATAATTATTATAATCTTTACGCCCCTTTTAACCTGGCCCTCTGTTTAAAAAATTGGCCGCCATACAGTCTATCAAAACTGGTTCAGTAGGGGTTTAATTTTAATGAGTTGACCTGACTGCATGGAGTTGTTTTGACCTGACTGGCAGAAAGCCCGGGAGCGGGGAGCCCTGGTTGTGAGGGAACCGTACACCATGGAGGACACTCAGGGCCAGGTGAAGCTGGCTGTGCTCCAAACGGTAAGGGCCACCATGGAGGACATATTATCACATGTTTAGAGAGGCTCTCTCCAACGCTGTTCTGCTTAATGAGCTTACTCAGTTCATAGCAATAGCTAAAGCTATACAAACGTTGTTTGTCCGTTGGTTTTGATCAAGTACGGGGACACCACACACACGCTGGTGGAGCGTACGGCATACAACGGCCTGTTCCTGCCTGGTTTCAAACCGCCGCTGCACAAGGACCCCCTCCTGGCCACGCTGTGAGTAACAAACAATAGTCCTGCTGATATGAGAAGACGTACCATGGCTGTTTTCTTTGCGGAGGTCATTTTGCTTGGTATTTCTGTGCAGGCCGAGCGGGAAGCTGGATTTCATCGATCACGTTGTGGGGAACCAGGGAGACGACGAGATGGTGCCAGTGGTTGAATGGTAACATGCTGCTCTTTGCGTATGACGCCACAGCATTCTGTTTTGAAACGCTTGTTGAGGAAAGACCTGTTTTAAATAGTGTCATGTAAACTGGTGTTGATCCATGAAAAGTGTTCCGGTCGCTGCATTTAAACGGGACTTGGAGGAGGAGAGGGGTGGGCTGGTTAGAACTTAACCCTGCCCATTCTGAGTGCTGACTGCTCCACCATGACTCAGCACTATTTCTCTCAGTCTCCTGGAATTTCTCCACATCTGGGTCTGATTTGGACCTTGTTGCAGGGAATGGGCTGCTCCTCCTCATTGGATGAGCCACCTCATTGGATGAGGAGAAGAGTCACTTGACCCAACGCCCAGATGGAGCTGCGAATTAGAAAGCTCTTTATCTAATGATGCGTAGCCTATCACGTCTCAGTTCCAGGGTCGGTGGAGTGTTCAGAGTGCCACTGCAGAAGGGGTTCCTCTCAGCATGAAACAAGCGATCACCTAAAGCAGGACCACCTCTTCCTCCCGTGACCTCCCCCCATTTGAACCCCAGTGGTTGTTTCTTCACGTTCTGGAGTGACCTTTGACCTCTGGTTGACGGTATTCTCAGGTACCAGAGGAACCTTCTCTTCCACCGCTTCTGGTCCGTGGACGACAAGCAGCTGCAGACTGAGTTCAGCGCCCTGCGCTCCATCGTCGTGGCCAACTATGAGGAGACTGTGAAGATGCCAATCAACGAACCTGCCACTGGGAAACGCAAGTCTCAGATCCAGGCAAGGGCTCCCCTCTCATTGGCCTCATGCAGGGACATACAACCCTCCAACAAAACAACTAGGATGGTTTTATACTAAATTATAGATTATTATTCATTCAGATTATACATTTGGTCATACAAGGTTCCTATCCTGACCAAAGTTTTATCCTTAAAGGAAATATAAACAGCTTTTCTAGTTTTTACATGTGAAATATGTTGGTGAATATGTAGATTGAAGAAGGGTTGACTGCCTCTGAAATACATGCACTCGTATTAATGGAGACTCTGGCCCCTCACTTCCTGTGACCACCAGGAGTATGTGGAGTACTACGGCGGTGCAGGAGTCCAGCATATCGCCATGAATACGTCAGATATAATCACCGCAGTAAGTACCAGAAAAAACACCTGCAGATGAACTGACAGCAACCCTGGTCCTGCTCGTACGGAGAGCCGCAGACCGAAATACAGCTGTTCATGAAACGTATCGTCCAGCACTTTTTCTTTTCATGTTGTTTGCAGATTGTTAACCTGAAGCAGCGCGGGATGGAGTTCATGTGTGTACCGGACACGTACTACGAACAGCTGAGAGAGAACCTCAAACACTCCAAGGTCAAGATCACAGAGGACCTGGATGTCCTTCAGGTCAGAACGCCGTGCCTTTCCCTGTGGGGGGACGGGGAAGCTGTGTTGGCACCTTGAGGAGGACAGAGGACACACAGAAAGAAAGAATGCTCTGCATGAAGATAATAGGAATTCAGTTGAGGCCATAATTAATGTTTTGCCGTTATTAATTTTCAGAACTTGAAAATCCTGGTGGATTTCGACGACAACGGATATCTGCTGCAGATCTTCACCAAGCCGGTCCAGGATCGTCCCACGGTGTTCCTGGAGGTGATCCAGAGACACAACCACCAGGTGAGGACTCTCAGGCCTCCAGTGCACGTCAACTTAAAGGCGCACGTCAGGCCCTTGCAGTGGACGCAAGGAGGGTCCACAAGGAGGGTCCGCAAGGACGTAAAGGGTCAATCACCCCCTTGCGTTGCTTGAACGAGGGTTCATAATCAGCCCTTAAATGGGAGCAAACACTTTACCCACAAAGGGATAAGCGGCCGGAGAGGGAGGGAGGGAGGGTATTGAGTCTCACCAGTTGTGTTCCTGTCTCTCTCCAGGGCTTTGGCGCAGGAAACTTCAAGTCTCTATTTGAAGCCATTGAGGCCGACCAGAATGCCAGAGGAAACCTGACGATCCTCACACCCAATGGCGTCTCAAAGATCGCTTGAAGCTTGAGTGAACTATCCCACGTGATTGTGATTGATGCCGAGAGGCTCACCATTGTGAGCCTGATAGCCGTTTGTCAAATGAAGGATATTAATGCACAAGACATGAGTTTAATAATGCCAAAGCAGGAAGGACATTGTGTTCACCACATTATTCAACGTTACTTGATGGTAATTCTATTTTTTTTAAAGGACATGTAAAACTGTTTGCATTGTAATGTTTACTGTCCTTCGTTGCAATATCCCATAATTCCTTTATATAATCAACCAATGTTCTGGAGCAGTATGGGTGGCGGCTGACGTCTCGGAGGGGAGTTTGACACAAGCCGCCATTCGCTCTCTCAAATGAAAGCATAATGAGGTTAATTTGGATGCTCCACAAGGGTAGCTAGTGAATTTAAACATGACTTTACCCTGTACTGTACTTGCACATCATTCAAAAACCACTTCAAGAGGGCGTGTCCACCTAGATTTATGCTGGATAGATCAGTCGACCAGCCTACCAAGTGGACTGTGGCAAATGTTGCTTATCTATCCATCATACATCTAGCCGTCGGCCCCCACAGGCAGGGGATCTTCTCGTCTTTGTTGGGGAACTTGTAGTCGTAGGCTCCTCGCTTACGCCGATGGTCTGCCTGGAGTAGATGACGATGTTCTTCTGGGACTCGACCGTGATTATCTTAGCGTAGCAGTTGGGCTGAGGTGCAGAAGGAGAGATGGTGTATCGTACAATGACCGTTTTGTGTAACTCTTTAAATAGACCATTGTTGTCATGACTATAACGAATTGCATTATATAGCATCGCTTTCTATACCATGTTATAAATAAAAATACTTGATGCAGACCGTTGTTATGAGTTCCTTCTGTGACTACCCCAGTCGGATATCTTCAGAGCGGCTAGACGTCAAAAGACACATGAAGTGTTATATTGTATTAATTTAATCTTGGTTGGGTTTTATCAAACACATTTTAGTTGCATTATGTATTTATAAAGGGGAGTGATGCCTGGTTATGGTATTTCAATAAACCTTGCCTCTGGGTTAGAGGATATAGAGAGCACCTTACTCCAGTTCCAGTCCCCGTTATATCCCCCTCTTCTCCCTACCTCCTCCCACCATCCTACTCCCTCCCTTCTACCAACCCTCCCCAGCCCTCCTTACTTGCCCCCCCACTCCTTCACCCCCCCCCCCGCCAACCATCTATCGCACCCGACCCACCCTCCCGAGCTACCGTAAGAGGAGCCTGCACCCTGGATTGCCCTCAAAAGGCCCTGGCTAACACACTGACGCTCCCCCCCACGGCCAAACCAACACCTTTGGCCCACTACGATCAACAGACACCAGCCCCACCTCTTCCTCCTCCTCCTCCTCCTCAAACCAGCTCGCATCCCTTCCCCCCATCGCCCTAGTTACAATATAAAACTATACATCACTGATAATAATGTTGACATGTAGCTGTATAGCTGCTATCTTGGCCACGGCTCCCTCAGAAAAGAATTGCTGCCGTCTCAATAGGACTTGCCTGGTAACATAAAGTTTAATAAAAAATAATTACGAACAATGTGGCCCCTGTGGTGGGAATTTTGGACCATGTCAATAGTTTCTGTATAAACTGTTTAAGAATAAAGAGTCATCCGAACGAAATTAGGGTAATATATTTAAGCAATGAACATACAATAACAACATCCAACATCACTTGAGGGTGATTCTTTTTAAGTACATGTAAAACCGTTTGCATTGTAATGTCCGTAAACGCATGAACCAGCGCTCTTCGTTGCTATATCCCATAATTCCTTTCTATAATCAATCAATGTTCTGGAGCAGTACCTCAGGAGGTAGAGCGGGTTGGCTGGTAATTGCAAGGTTGCTTTTCGATCCTCGGCTCCTCCTAGCTGAGTGTCGCGGTGTCCCTGAGCACAACACCTCACCCTAACTGCTCCAGCTGGCTGTCACCTTGCATGGCTGACACCGCCTTCAGTGTGTGAATGTGTTCATGAATGGGTGAATGCAAAGCAATATTGTAAAGTGCTTTGGGTAAAAGCGCTATATAAATGCAGTCCATTTACCAGTATGGGTGGCGGCTGACGTCCCGGAGGGGAGCTTGACACAAGCCGCTATTCGCTATCTCAAATGAAAGCATAATGAGGTTGAAGGAGAGAGTTAATCATTTGGATGCTAAAAAAGGGTAGATAGTGAATTTAAACTGGACAATACCTTGTACTGTACTAACACATTACGTAATATATGTCTACCTGGATGTATGCTGGATAGATCAGTCGACCAGCCTACGCAGTGGACTGTAGCAGATGCTGCTCATCTATCCAACATACATCTAGTTGGACACCCCCACTAGTGATGTCACTAAGGCACAGGGAAGGGCATGTTTTCAAACGGCTTCTAATGGCTAATTATACTCACACCTGGTGGCATAATATCAACCCTTTAAATGTGCCGTAGGTTGAGTGAATGTTGATTCCATCTGCTACTAGAGAGTGAAATGCTCTGTGAGAAACTGTTCTGGTGAACTGCTCCTCTGGGAGGGACACAAGTTTACGCTGCTCACGGCCCAGCTGTTCTGATTGGTTTGGGAGGCCACCATACATGTCAATCACAGGCTTGCAGACGGCGAGATCATAGCGCCGCCACAGGGGACTGAAAGCACCATGAATATTGCTCTCCTCAGCTCTTTATCTTTACAACTCTTGAATCTTACCTACAGCCCCCTTAACTCCGAAACTTTAAATTCTTTAATTCTAAATAATTTAATTCTGGAGCATAACCTCCTTTTCATAATAATTAAATTAACTTCCAGAAAGATTTAAGGTTATACTCCTGTCAGAAGGGAAAATGATCAGTATAAAGTTGTAACGTCTCCCTGAATTGTATTAGAATTGTCCTCTGTCAAGGCAACACCGGATTTACCCAGGACCCTGTATTGACCGCAGCCGGCCCCCTGGATGGCCCCCCAGGACAGGCTAGTTCAGGGTCCCAGGACAGGCTAGTTCAGGGTCCCAGGACAGGCTAGTTCAGGGTCCCAGGACAGGCTAGTTCAAGGTCCCAGGAAAGGCTAGTTCAGGGTCCCAGGACAGGCTAGTTCAAGGTCCCAGGAAAGGCTAGTTCAGGGTCCCAGGACAGGCTAGTTCAGCGTCCCAGGACATGCTAGCTCAGGGGGCAGGACAGGCTAGATCAAGGTGCAGGACAGGCTAGTTCAGGGTCCCAGGACAGGCTAGCTCAGGGTGCCAGGACAGGCTAGTTCAGGGTCCCAGGACAGGCTAGCTCAGGGTGCCAGGACAGGCTAGTTCAGGGTCCCAGGACAGGCTAGTTCAGGGTCCCAGGACATGCTAGCTCAGGGTGCAGGACAGGCTAGTTCAGGGTGCAGAACAGGCTAGTTCAGGGTGCCATGGCAGCCGTCAGCCCCACACAGGCAGGGGATCTTCTCGTCTTCGATGGGGAACTTGTAGTCGTAGGTGATCTCCTCGCTGACGGCGATGGGCTGCCTGGAGTAGATGACGATCTTCTTCTGGGACTCCACCGTGATGATCTTAGCGTAGCAGTTGGGCTGAGGGGCAGAAGGACAGTTTGGTGTATCGTACAATGACCATTCCGTGTAACTCTTTATATAGACCATTGTTGTCATGAATATAACGTATTGCATTATAGAGCATCGTCTTTTATACCATGCTATAAATGAAAATACTTGATGCAGACCTATGTTAGCAGTTCTTTCTACTGAGTGACTGCTCAAGTAGGATATCTTCAGAAGTATTAGATTGTATTCAAGGGCGTAGGTTTGGTCTGAGCTTTGTTGTTCTCTAAAAAAAGTTCTAAAAAAATTAGAACTTATAAATGTGAAATGACTTAATAAAAATCCAAATGATAAAAGTAAAAAAAATTAATAAATAAAACCTTCCCAGGACACTACCAAGACCCCCCCCCCCCCCCCCCCCCACACACACACACACACACACTAAATGAAATAACGTATGACGCACGCCTGACTTTAACTTTATTTGATGCATTTTCTGTTGATGCATATGCAGTAAAACATTTAGCATAGCACCATTCCAATTGTACACGTATGCTTGGTAAGCAAAGACAAAGATTCCGTCCAGCTATTAAATTATAGAACAGATCTGTCTCAAAAGACGTATTTACATTGCCAAATATGCACGTCTTATGTGCGCCTTTTTCCCGGCATGGTCAGCAGGTAAATTGCGGCTTGAGCTAGCACCCCATTTCATCCTCCCGGACCCTACACACATGGGGGGGGGGGGAAGGGGGGTGTTGCTGCATTGTCTAGACAGAGACAACGCAGCGATATCAACATGAGTAGGTGTAGCTGGAGAAGGGCACGTGTTCATTCTATTGTAGTCTACGTAATACTATTGTATAGTCTACTATTGTTGTTTTTATAATAGCCATTTCACTACTTTCCTCAAATTCATGCGCTGAATAGTGACCGGGTTGTGCGTGTGTGCGTGTGTTTGTCTGTTGGGTTATCTGGATTATATAGGATGTAGCAAGCAAGTGATAACCAGTGATAACCAGATAAGACTGGGAGAGATGGTGCGATATATGAGAAAGACGCAGAGGAACCTTCCTCACTAGAAGCCGTGACCGAACCGGCTGGCAGTGTGTAAAAAGGAAGACGAATGCTGGGAGGCGGTACCGAAGTGGGTATTTAACCTTTTCTCCCGCATGAGGCACTTTTTTTTCGTTTCAACCTGAATATTGGTGGGGACATTTAAGTCGGAATTTGACATTGGTGGGGACACGTCCTTAGGTCCCAATGCAAATCTACGTCCTTGATTGTATTTATTAAATCTTAGTTATTATCACTTTTTTGTTTTATTATGTTTTATTAGGTAACGCGATATACTGCAGGTAAGTGATGCCTGGTTAAAGTATTCTCTCACCCAAATCTGCATATTGTTGTAACTTTACCCGAAACGCCCTTTACAAGCGGAGGAAGAGACATCCGTGTCCCCCTCGCAACCTGCCATTACAAAATATGTATATAAATGTGTACAAATGTGTGTTTTCAATGGTAACTTCAAGCCGTTGTTTAATCTGAGAATCTGCCAGCTTGTTGCCAGCCTTTTCACCTCGCACTGCAGTGCAGCCTATCATCGCTCATGCATTCGTATGAATAAACCAACAGCAATATGTGCAATAAATGTTTGAATTTATAGCATGAAAGGCTTTCTCCAGTCTCCCTTCATGCCAGTCTCCCTCCCTCCCTTCTAACCCTAACCCTAAAACACAGCCCAGCTGAAATACTGTACTACCATGGCAAATGATAGAGGCATCTGAACATAAATAACAAATACAATAGGTGTAGATATAGGGTATAATAACACATGTATTCTATTCTTAAAAATATGAGAATACATATGTAATTTAAGTAGAATAATCAAACAAATAACAAGAGGATTTGGCAGGCATGCTTAAAGGGCATGATATGAAATACCAAACTCATTTACGATGGCATGCAAGAACCTGGGCCGACTATTCGATTTCCTCCTCTAGTGTACGTGTATGTGACTAATCAATACAAACATACATAAATACGGCCCACTCACGTTGCAGCTGTGGTTGATGAAGCGGGCCAGGTTCCCACACTTGGTGGCGTCTATGATGGTGTCCTGGTCCACCCTGAACAGGTAGCTGCTCCCGATGCCCTGCTCCTCGTACTGCTTCTCCCGCATGTCCGCCATCACCTGCGGCTCGTCAAACACAGGGTGAGGTCCGGGTTGGTGACCCACCTGAACTAGCCTGAGGCCCTGTCTGTATAATGGAGGAGAGGCGGGGGACTAAGACAAGGTTAAGGGGGGTTCCTCTGAAACAACCCTTTCTGTTATATCGAGAGGCGGGGAATAACGGGGTCTATGGATGGGTTATAGTTAAGGGTAACTACGGTTATGACTGGTTGTATTTAGCTGTTTCATGTCATGGTTTGTGTTGGCGAGCATGTTGATTATGTGTTGGACAACTTGGTCTAATGACCGATGGCTTTAGATGGCAGTTTTAAATATTAGGTTAGATATGCTTATGTATTGGTGTTATGTGTGGTTATAAGTTCAACATTAACTTTGTATATCTAGATAGAAGTAATATATTGTTGTATCAATCGTTTTACCTTAAATGATGATTAAGGAAGTTTAGGTGTTGTCTACAATCTCGTCTACATAAGATTAGACTAGTGGTTGAAGCGAGGGACAGGTGTCTCTCACCTGTCTGATGGTCTGGCCCACATACTCAATGACCAGCTCGTCTGCTGCTATGGGTTCCAAGGCAAAGAGGCCCCAGTCGTGGATGTGGCTCCTGGCAAAACGGATCCTCTTCTTGCGGAACTGAGGATCGAAGAGAGAGAGAAAGAGAGAGAGAGAGAGAGAGAGAGAGAGAGAGAGAGAGAGAGAGAGAGAGAGAGAGAGAGAGAGAGAGAGAGAGAGAGAGAGAGATTGTTTAATCTTAACCTATTTTATGTCAGGTTTTCACTGCAGTTATAAATGCAAATAATCAGTGGAGAAAATAGCGAAAGATTTGCAATTTCTAACACTTTAGTGGCACTTCAGTTAACTATATGCAAATGAACGCGTAGTGCAGAGGGCAACGCTGCTATCAGAATTTGGATTATTCTGCTGCTGTCTGATCCGTGAGTTGACCTTCAGCTGGTTGAACTTGACCAGGTCGCTGTCACAGCTGAAGGAGGACAGCAGGCGGCGCTGTTCCGACCTGAAGTCGGAGCCGGCCCTGAGCGAGCTCTGAGGATGGGCTGACGTGGAGAAGCCCTGTGGGGTGAGAACAAAACACGCAGCCTTTACCCCAACCGACCCCAGGGAGCCCAGGATGTACCAGCGCTCTGTGTGAATGTGTGGACGTGCGGCTCAGCTACCAGTGCGCTGGTGGCCGGCGGCTCCGGGGCCAGTCGTGCGTCGTTCAGATTCTTGAGTTTCTCTGTCCGGCTGATGGTGTAGAAGCCCTCGCTGCGGGCGCAGCCGCTGCCGTGCTCGGCGTCGCGGTCCTCATCGCTCCCTGGGGTGCTGCTGGTCAGTGGTGAGGAGTCAAGGATGTCAACTAGTAACGTCACTGGGGTGGGCGGGTGTATGCAGTATGACCGAAAATAACCCAAGTTCATATTGTTGTTGAGTTCTTGCAACTGGTTGACATTTAATATCTAAGAACTCTAAGCTATGCATTGATCAACCACGCTGTGAAATGACATCTTTAAAGGATATGGGGGTGAGGCACCCACAGGGTGTCACTGAGCCAGCCCAGCCCGTTGTCCCGGCGCAGCAGCCTCTGGTGGGAGAGCAGCAGGAGCCGAGCGTCCTCCTCATCCAGGCCCTCCCTCCACACGTCGTGGAGGACCTCCGTCTCCTCGCACTGGGACCGGGACCAGGGGGGCGACCGGCAGGGAGGGGATTTAGACCACCTCCGTCGTCTCCGCTGGCGCACCCACCGTCTCCTCCTCTTCCTCCTCGCCCTCCTCTCCCTCTGCCACCTCCACTGCTCCCCGCTCTCCCGGCAGGCCCCCCTCTGGCCGTCACTGTGCAGGAGCCCAGGCATGTTCTCCAGTCCTTGGAGAGGCCTGGAGGCGGTTGCCAAGGTGACCCACGGGCCCTTGGAGGCCTGGGTCTCTGCTGAGGAGTCTGGGAGAAAGCGGTGGGGAAGAGGAGACCCTTCAGAGGGCGGACCACCCCTTCCTCCCATCTCCCCACTCCTCCTCCTCCTCCTGCGGGCGGGAGGTCCGTGGCGGAGGACAATGTCCCGGCCAGGGGTCCTGGGAGTTCTGACGTAGGGGTGGCTGCACAAGGACAGCGGGGGGGTAAACATCGCGGCGGTGGCCTCCTTCGAGGGACTCGCCGCTCCTCCTGGGGTGGCCGGGACCCTTGCGGAGGCGTGCGGGAGACCCCATCCTCTCCCCTCCTCCCTCCCCGGGGTCTTGGGCCGGTCCTGGTCGGTGGGGTACGAAGCGTGGAGCTCTGGGGAGGGGGAGAGCAGGGGGTTGGCCACCAGGCGTCCCGTCAGAGGCAGGGAGAGGAACTCGTCTGCGGAGTCCTCCCCGGCGACGCCGCGGCCGGGGGTGCGTGGTCGCTCGGCCGCCTCCGCAGCAGGGGGCGTCGGCTTGCCCCCCACCAGAAGGTCCGGGTCGCCGTACCCCAGGGAGCCGGTCGGGGTCGGCGGCCGCAGGGTCTCCAGGGTCGCCGGTGAGTCCGGTCTCCACTCCGGGCTGTCCATCGGCAGGTCGAAGGTGGCCTCCATCCCTGCAGAGATTAAAAAAAAGAAATACATTTACAAAAGATTGTCCTTTAGTTCTTGGGAGTATACGTATTTGAACATCTCTGATGGTCTTCTTCTTTGCCTTGTATGAAGGGAGACTGGAGGGGACCCGGGTGCAAGCCTGCTGGGTAGTTCTCCAGCAACGGGTCCAGCAGGTCCGTGTATTGGTCTTTCCCAGGACTCTCTCCTTCCAGACCATCGTACCAGTCCTGCAGTCCGGTCAGCTCCAGCCTGGCCCCCGGGGTGAGAGGGGTCTGCGGGGTCTGGGGTGTCTGGGGAGCCCGGGGGCTGGCAGGGGAGTCCAGGTCTATCCGCTCCTCGTCCGATGATATAACAATGTAGCCTTCATCGCTGTCCGGCTCTTTGCGGTTATAGTCTTCCTCCTCAGAGCTGAGGTCACAGTCGGAGGAGGCCTCGATGCTCTCAGAGCCTGAGACTGAGGCGCTGGAGACCGATGAGCCCTCCATGCTCTCAGAGCCAGAGGCCGAGGGGGCCTTGTTGCTCTCGGTGCCTGAGATTGAGGAGCCGTAGACTGAGGAGCCATCGCTGTCCTCCCAGAAGCTGCTGCACACCTCTGAAAGAGACTCTGGAAGAGAAGAGAGATTAACCACTGCAGAGGCAAGAGTTTATTTATCTAAAGCAGTGTGTCCCCCAGAAAATGTCTTAGTCAAGGTGGTCAAGGAGTGGGGGGGGGGGGGGGTTGAGTTTGCACGACTATTGTTTTGCACAGTATCATCAATACATTATTTACCTTTATTTTTTGTACCTGATGGAAGTATATTTTCTTTCCCTACGAGAGTTTTGCACTTTGTTAATGCATAATAATTGCAATATATGACATATATATATATATATATATATATATATATATATTATTTTTTTTATACATTGGTAGACAAGGCGGGGCCCTATTTTTGTTAAGGCGGCCACCTTAACCATACCATAGTACTGGGGGAAAGTATGTTTTTGGTTGATCAGCAAGACCACGGTTCTATATCTGAAGCATGACCTGTCTTTATAAGAACTGAGGTGGGCTGATAATATGGCATACGCCAGAAGCTTGGTAAGCTTTATTTTCACGATTTATGTCAACATTTTGATAAAGGATTTGCTTGGTTTTTCTAAGACCATTAATTGTTGACATCGTCTTTGTTGCAATGTAAGTCAGAAAGCCATTGACATCCATTATATTCCAGATGTGTTTAGCAGCTCAAATCACTGTATCTAAGTTCTTTCCATCACAGGGAAGTGAGTAAGAAATACCCTGGCTTGGTAGTTATCTCCAGTAGTGCACAAAAACAAACAAATCCAGAGGTTTTGAGTCTTTGTTTACAAGACTTTGAGACGAAGAAGTGCAGTTCAAGTCACAGCTATGGGAGATGCTGCATGCTAGTTTGGAATAGAATGGATGCCAATTAGAGTTGTAATAATATCAGGATTATGACTTAGATACGATACCTGCGTGAATATTGAAATACCAATACTGATACTATACCAAGGCAAACACCTCAAGCATCCGGAGAGGATTGGTATTGAGTGGTTTGTTTTCAGTCTACTTCAGTGCACTAATGTAATGTGAAGGCTGATAATCCTGGGATTGAGCTTCATCACCATGAAGTGGAAGATTTACAGTTCATGTAATTTATAGTCGTTATTTTCATGCTCTATACCAATTTTTAGGGTTTTAGGGCTAACCCTTTTTACATAGTTAATTTTATAACATTATTCATTTTATGATTGTTAATAATTAGATCATGGTCATAGTGTCCATAACGCTTTTTCATGCAGTAATCTGAAGTGTCCTATACTGTACTTGTTTTTGTTGTATTTATAGTTATCTTTATATATTTGCAACCAGCATCATTTTCCCGTTGTGGCCTTGCACCCTTTATATTAAAAAAAAATTGGTTCTTCGTAATCAATGATAATATATTTAGGAGACGGTGAAGTTCTGTACGGCCGGCACGTGGCAGTGGAGTACCTTTAGAGATGGTAATGACAACCCCAGTCTGAAATCTTTCGTACCCCCGTCCCCCCTGTTTTGATGGAGAGAACCTCTCTCGTTGCATCAGGATTCCACAAGCGTTTTTTAATTTTCGATACACGTTTGAAGAGATTAAAAAGGCTAGCGCAAACAGGGCCATTTAATCATACCAGTATATATACAATGTTAGTATCATACCGCTGTCTGAGAAACACTCAGTACTGGAGATGACCTCTTCATGCTCCGTCTGACTTTGTACATTCTGGTTCTCCATCTCATCATGGTCCTCTGTGTTACACTGACACAGATAAAACATACACACGCATTTTTAACTTTTAAACAGTTTATACATTCACAATGACATTAGGGGTTGATTTGTGAATCGTATGAGATCTATTCTCCATATGTACCCTTACTTTTACCTTATTCGTCATTTGAATTATATTGTTTAGTTATTAAGTTTAGTTAAGGTGGAAATGCGTTACATTTTGATCAACACAGATCATTGTCCCATTTGGCCACCTATAGTATAGGGCCTGTACATCAGAATGCATCGTGGGATTTTTATTGGAAATGCCCATGTAGAGTAAGAGAGAGAGAGTTGTAGTTACTTAGGCCAAAACAATCTTTGCTTGACTCGCATGAGTCAAACAAAGGCAGTTTTCCTTTCAAACACAACAATGACACCCCCAAATGACAAACGATTTCACAATTACTTATGAAACAATGGTCAAAACATCAATACTATCATAAACATTCCTAATGCTCCTATGCTTCCAAAACAGAGGCGGTCCTTGCGATGTGACGTCACGATGCACACACCCTTTACGATTGGTTGTACGATGGCCCTTTCTAACCTGGGTGAGAGGAGCTGCCCTGACCGCTCCGGAACGCTCTTCTTCCTCCTGGTGGTGAATCTCATTCTCCTTCGTCTTCGCAGCGCCACCTTCCTCCGCCTCGTCGTCGGAGTCGTCCAGCAGCAACGGCCGGGCGTGCCTCCGTCTGAGCGCTGCACCGCCGCCGCTCCACGCGTCAGCCGTCTCCGACCTGAGCTCGTCGCCATCACGTACCTTCTCTGGTTCTGATACGTGTGCGATGTAGAGGCAGAGGGTTTAACGTTCAGTCATTCAACATTCACTCATTCAACAATCACTCATTCAACATACTCTCATTCAACATTCACTCATTCAAAATTCTGTCATTCAACATTCATTCAACCAACATTCAGTCAATCAACATTCAATCATTCAACATTGAATCATTCAACATTCACTCATTCAACATTCACTCATTCAACATTCACTCATTCAGCATTCACTCATTCAACATTCACTCGTTCAACATTCACTTGTTCAACATTCACTCATTCAACATTCACTCGTTCAACATTCACTTGTTCAACATTCACTCATTCAACATTCACTCATTCAACATTCACTCGTTCAGCATTCACTCGTTCAACATTCACTTGTTCAACATTCACTCATTCAACATTCACTAATTCAACAATCACTCATGCAACATTCATGTTGAAGTCTGCAGTACTTCCAACGACTTACCTGTGTTTTCAGGTGGAACGTTGTGCTGATGTGGAGGTGACGTGTGTTGTGTGTTTTGTGAGGCCTCTGAGGTGCCGGGGTCAAGTGATTCTTTCCTTTTCACCTGCGTCAAGCAAGAGAGAGAGAGAGAAGGTATGACGTTGTGACAGCTTCCGTGCCACGCTGAGTGGTTTTGGATAACAATAGTAATAATACATTTTAATTAAAGGCACCCAAGGGCGCCTTTAATTAAACTATCTAGAGTTAAAAACAGCAAGAGCTAGCACAGCCAACAGCATGATCAAAACAAGACATAAGGTGGGGAGACACAGGCAGGAGGGGGGGATGAGAAGAGGAGCACCATGGGGAAACAAGGGGAAACACACGGTAGGGTGGACATTAACAGTCCCCATTACATCCTCATGGATGCTACCTTGAAGGAGGGCAGTTGAACTGGTTTATGCTGGCCGATGATCGGGCATAGTGGCTTCTTTGGTTTAGCCCTCTGTTCAAGTCTTCCTGAGCCTGTCTGTAAAGGGACCTCGAATATCTTGGAGAAAAACAAAATCAAACCATAGCATTACCACTTTCTTTCATATTACTCAGCATGGCTGTTTAATAGATTCGTAAGGAACGTGCAACATCTGCCTTTTCAATAAAATCCCATGCAGACACAACCTACTTTAGACTTCTGCTCCTGGTCGTCCCACCATTTGTCAAAGGCCTTGAAGGCCACCACTTCCACCATTCTGCGTGT
The DNA here is from genome assembly GCF_902167405.1 of Gadus morhua. Taxonomy (NCBI): domain Eukaryota; kingdom Metazoa; phylum Chordata; class Actinopteri; order Gadiformes; family Gadidae; genus Gadus; species Gadus morhua. The sequence goes on from NC_044053.1 coordinate 21,647,977, forward strand.
GATGTCCTTCTTAATGATGGACGACAGCTCTTCCATGAACACCTGTATAACCTTCTCCACGGTCCCTCTGTTAGGGTCCTCCCTTCGGGGCTCATACCCTGGCGGAGGCACGAAGGGGTTGAAGCGGAGCAGGGGCAGACCGGCCCAGGGGGCGCTGGCCTGCCCTGGCAGGCTGGGCATGCCCAGGTGCTGGGGGGGTTGCACGTGTAAAGGGTACGAGTGCCCAGGATGCACAGCAGCAGCGGGCGGTGCCATAAGTGTTGGACGCGGCCCGAGCAAAGTGGGTGGTGGTGGAGGGATGGACGGAGGGGGTCTGGCGATGCCACAGCCCGGGCCCAGAGAGGGAGGCGGGGGCCAGCAGGGTGGAGGAAAGGGGATGGTGCCATTGGGCAGGCGCAGAGGGAACAGGGGAACAGAGGGGGGGATGGAGGGAAGGGGGAACCTGAAGTGGGGGGTTGGTATCCGGGCGGGGCCAGGGAAGCAGGGGGGAGGAGACTGGAAGGTTCCGTTGGATGTGAACACTGCAGACCTTCTGCTCGCAGGGCTCCTCTTGTCCTGCTTGACATAGCGATCCTGTGAGTGGGAAGAGGAAGAACAGAACAAACCGGTGGCAGTTTTAGGCCTCAAGACGTCCACCAACATTAGATGCTGTAATCACTACTGTAACACAAATACTGCTGTTTCAGCACAACATCCTCTACAGAGACTCTTACCTCTGATCTGAGTCTTTTTGAGTGTTGAGGATTCACCCTCCTCCCTGTATTTCTGAGAGGGGACAGCAGGGGAGACGGAGTGACTCTCAGGAGAGAGGCCACTGCCTGGACCGTCTCGTCCTCCTCCTCGTCCTCAGGGACAGGAGATGGGCTAACGGCCCCGGAACGGCGGCTCGGCGTCAGGGAGCCGGTGCCGGTCCACGCCGAGTCCACCGACACCGGGTCTGAGGCCGGGCGGGACTGAGAAGAGCGGTGTGCAAAAAAGGCTGTCTGCGGTTCCTCCACGCCCTCTGCACCGTCTCCGGCGGGTAACGTGGAGGAGGGGAAGGAGGCGTCGTCGGCGCCACGGCTCTTGTTCAGCAGCATCTCGATGCGGGAGTCCAGGCTCTCCGACTCATCGCGGAGGCCCCCCGGAGAGGCGGCGACCGGAGAGGGCGGTAGCTCCGTGACGCACGGACGGAACGCCGGGGGGGAGAGCGCTCCGTCATCCCGGTCGGAGAAGCCGTTTGTGCCGAGGAGTTGGGAGGGCGAGCAGTGGCCGAGACTGAGGGCGGTGGTGACGACCCCTTGAGATCTGGAGGGGAAGAAGCTGGAGGAGGGATCTGTGGGCCCTCCACCTGAGGGCGGCGAGTTCTCGACACACGAAGCCGCTTGCGAACCGCTGTCTGCCCCCAGTGTCTGGCTGAAGAGCGGCAGCGGCGGCTGCGGGCGGAAGTGCTTGAAGAGGCAGCTGAGGTACGAGGCTTTGCAGTGTCTTCCGTTGTGCCTCCCTGGTTTGCGATAGACTTCCCGTCGGGACACGGTATGGATGGTGTGCGCGGGGGGGTCCCCTTGCTGGACGGGGGTGGCCTGCCGGCTGGAGTAGCAGGAGTCCTGTGAGAGGGGTGTCCCGGAGAGGTAAGGGGTGCAAGGGGTTCCCTGAGAACGAGGGGTCAGGCCGAAGCTTTGAGGCGTGTCTTGGCAGATGCTGGAGTAGGCTGTGTCCAGAGACAGAGGGGTACTGATGCTGGTGGGACTGCAGATGAAACTCTCTCTTCCTGGAGGTTTACAGCCCTGTTGAGACTAAGTGTGTTAGATAACGTAAGACGATCAATAGATTCATTTATGTTGAATTTGGCAATGACTTTAGCAACCATAGCATAAAAACATACTAATACATTGTAATAGAAATATGTATTTATTCAGGGGATGGTTGATTGTTTAAATACACAGTATTGTTGTTTTTCATGTAAAAATTTTAAGAAAACAGCAAATTACCGGTAAAGTGTCAATAAGACTTTGAAGGCTTTGCTCATTGCTTCCCACTGGTAATGTCCAAGGGGTATAAATTCCATCTACTAGAAGTTTGAAGTAACGCTTCCGGTTTTCACCTGCGGGAGGTATGGAGGACTAACTGGTTAAAATTAACTAATGGTATTTTGGTCAGCAACAAGAAGATATAATGTCGAACATCACAATAAATCAACTTAAGAAAAGTATCAGGTTTATTGATGTGTGAGACCTACCTTTTGGATCGACCTCTACGTGGATGATGTTCCCCATCACGGACGTGTCATGGAGGTGTCGTACAGTGTCTCTCGCAGCCTTGACAGTGTCAAAAATCACTTTTCCGATTCCTAAATGCTTTATGGTCTTAGGGTTGTAGAATATTTCCACTTCGTCCACTTCACCATACTTTTTGCACATTTCAGTCAAGAACGCTTCCTTCACGTTGTCATTTAACCGGGCAAACGTCACTTCTTTAGGAGGAACTGGACCCACATAGTACTCGTCGATCTAAACAAAAATGAGAAACACAAACAAATATATGAATAACAATCTTAAACTTGTTCTTAATCGTGCATCAGTGAATATAATACTTTGCTACCTTATATTTAGGAATCGCTAACTCAGCGCTTGTGCACTTGCTCCACAGGCGACAGATGCGAGGATCACGAACAGTTTCCACGGGGAACACTCCTAGGTCGTCCACCTGCAGAGGGAAACCAGTCAACCAGCCTGCTTATTCCGAGGGAAACCAGCCTGCTTGCTTATGCAGAGGGGAAACCAGCCTGCTTATTATTGCGTTGAAACGGCGCCTGCCTGTGGGAATAGCGCGCTACGTAGGCTACAATGTTTATTTTAATTTGTTATTTCATTTAAATATGGATTGAAGATAAATGAAACTCTTACGGGGATGTTGAAAGAGTGTCCATCGTAGCGATATACTTTGTACAATCCATTCGTCAACAAAGGGTCTATAATGAGCTTGCAACTTTTCCACTGCTGAGGCGCTCTCTTTCTGTCAATGCTGTGTTGTTCGCTTTCCATTGAATTCGTCAAACCTGAAAATATAACCAGACACACACATGGTATTAACAACAACAATGCACAACAAGTCCATCCGTTAGAGCTGGCGGTGCTGAGTAAAAGACGTCCTCCATTATAACACACCCCAACAGGTGATGGAGAGCATCACCTGTATCCTCCATACTAAAAATAGATTTGATGTTGGTTATTTCGACGAAGTTACACAAATAATAACACCCATAACTTGAATCAAAACAAAGAAAGTAATTTAAAAGATTCTTACCTCGACTAAGGTTTCATCCTTGGAGGGACCTGCATGTTCCTCGGTCGTGATTCGCGATGTTAGGGACGTGCTACGGTGGTTCAGGTGCGCGCATTGATCTTTCCGCGAGTGACGCGTGAACTTGTGCATGGAGACACAAGGGACATATAGATCATATGATGTTGCCATAAACAACAAACAATAATAAAGAGGCATTTCGTGGCACATCTGTTTGTGGTGGACCATGTAGAAAGCTTTTCGAGGATTTTTGAAGTAGCCTATCTTAAAATAAGCACAGACGAAATACAACAAAAGCTTTAAAATACTAAAATAAACCTAAAATAAAATATGAGAATATATTACGTATACAAAAGTACTAAAATTAATTTAATAAAGAGCACAAACGAATGGTAAAATTCAGCTTACGGGCAATAAGTCCAGAACATTGCTCTTTCTATAATAGTATATAATCGTTGATTATATTAAATAAATACCTTTAGCAATGCAGTATTCTTTTCCTACAAAGAACGTGTTTCTACAAAATCCTCTAGACGTCGCACTTTTTCTATAGTTTTTTTATACATTTTCTTCAGCAATAACATTCTCAGAGGAATGAAACAGACTTATGTCAAAGCTCAGCATAACTCCCTGATAAAGCCGTAAGCAATTGGTTTCAGAGAGGCTTCCTATGGGTAAATGAGAGTGAAATTAATCATTTAACAGGGGACATGGAATTATAACTGGGGTCATTTTCTTCATTGTCCACACTGACAAGATGGCTGTTAAAAATGCACCATATCGCCATAGAAATATATATGAATTTAAATAGATCCATAAAAATCTAATAAAAAAAAAATAAAAAAAACTTTCACAAACGAACAAAGTCATTGACTTAAAAAGACAGACAGGAGGAAACAGATCTAAATAAGGAAGCAGTTACAAGTTCCTGTCTTCAAACCTTGGTCTACATTTTTAAAAGCCCTACATTGAGTTAGATCATCTTACTGGAAATAACAGTATCATCATACAAATGAAACTGCATCAGAAACCTTTTTACATAGGTTGCAAACATAGTGAAGCCAAAACCGAGCCTTGTGGGACCCCTGGGTCATACACTTGATGAAGCTCCGTCAAATTGAACAGTGGCCTTTTAAAGAGGTTATTATAAAACCAGCCAACAGCCGTGAAGGCATTTAAAAGGTTGATGTAAAGACTGTCACAGACATTTTGGGGTCTTCTTGCTGTGATGGTACTGTGGTATTTCCTAAAGCCAGACTGGTACATGAAAGGATATTAGCACTCAGGAACTCCTTTCGTTTGTAATTGATCATTCCTTCAAGGACCTTTGATAAGACGGTCAAGTTGGAAATAGGACTGTAATTAAATTAATTAAATCTGTCTTCATAGGAAGAGCAGAGTTCCCATGTCACCAACATGTTCAGGTTCGAATTCTATTGATAGAGCCTAGCCTGATAGAAACATACACAAAGTCGTACATAATGTGATCTCCAACCTAAAACAAAGAATAGGTTGTTTACCAGGTTTTCTATCCCACAATAAAGTGTTCTTGACCTCAAGGTCACCTACTAATAACATCATTTATAGGGCTAGATTTATAGTATATTATCTGATATTTTAGTAAACCTTAATGCCCTGATTCTTATTAGAGACCAGATGTCTCTGTCTCCCCCCAAAGTCATGCTGTGCCCCAATGTTTGCGTCAATTGAATGTCCTAGACCCCCATATTGATATTTTTTGTAAGTTTGCCTTTTAGACTGCTTTTCTTCTGCCTTTAACTTTATTGATCGTATTCATGCTTGAAAGACCTTTAACGGAGTATTGTGTCATGATTATCTTGAGGAGTTTTTGTATGGATTTCTTTCAAGGGAAACAAAGTGGCCATTTGGCGGAAATAAAATGCACATTTATCGAGTTATTCCCACTGAGGATATAACAAATGTATCTATTTTTGACGTTTGGTCATGTGAGACAATTTCCTGTTGTAACATATCATTTTGTGCCTTCAAACTTCCTGGAAGCATTTATTTGTGGTCGATCCTTGATAGCAAAGAAAGCAATGACAGACAATGCCAAAGTCATGAGATCAACATTGTATTCATAAATACTATGTTAAGTTTTGTTTGAAAGTCAAAACTCATCCGTTTTATTTTATTTCATCAACCAATCTGACAAAAGTACCTCTTAGTTCAAGTTTTTAATTATGGGGTTTGAAAAAACAGCTTTATGTATTAATAGCTGTCCAAGAGGCAGTATGTCAAGTTTGAAAAACGTAAAACAATAAACTGTAGTCCATGAATTTTAGTTTTCCACATGACATTCCAAATGAAATTATAGAACCTATTTAATCACAATTGTCTCTCATTTCCAAAATAAAGATCATACTCCATATATGGACCATAGAAGTATTTCAATTTACTATAAAATATTCACCATATCACACCATGCATTTAAAATAAGCCTACATATAGCAAATATTTTCAAATACTTGAAAGGTGTATCACCTAATAAAATAAGTTTTCACTAAAACCAATAAATAACACATTAAGGCAGTAGGAAAAAAAACTTGTCTTTTAGGATGTTTCAGATAATACAAATATAACTTGAGAGACCAAAACTTAAAAAATGATTTAATATTTTCTTTATAAGCAATCAATGATGTTTTGTACTATCCTTACAGTATTCAATTGTTCTTTGGCATTTGTCTTAATCAATTTAAATGTCAGCAGCCCTAAAAAACAAGTTATTTTGTAAACACTTGTTTATTATGATCAATGACACAAATATAATAAAATAAGTGCCTTCTGCTTAAGAGTATAAAAATATATACTTTCTTTGCCGAGGTGTACCCATTGCGCTGAAAGTTTTCAGTGTAGAAAGTGGATCAAGTTCAGCTAGATGGATCTATTACACTTGGATGGAGATATTCTGATTTACATCCAACAGGGTAAACAACACACACACACACACACACACACACACACACACACACACACACACACACACACACACACACACACACACACACACACACACACACACACACACACACACACACACACACACACACAGAACAGGGCTGCAACGATTAGGCAATTAAACGATCGACAGAAGATAAATCGAATGTAATTAACTACAAATATCAAATCTGTTCTGCTTAATGCTACATAAATATTTGGTTCAATTTAAAATTAACACTTCTGTTTTTCTAATTTACACTAATTTTTCCGTTTTGCAAATTTACACTATGGTAACTTGTGGTGGGCTTCGGCTATCATACATCACATTTATATGTGCCTAGATTAATAAATGTAATAATAAATTACCTTTGTAACTAATCGACTATGAAAACAATTATTCATTGCAGCCCTTAATGTGCAGTAATTCCACATTCATACCACTTCTAGCTGCCTACTAGTAACACATCACAGTTACTGTGATGTTGCATTGCAGCGTGATAACAAAACACTAAAATATAAACAAGCTGCCGTTGTTTGCAACACCAAGGGACATTTACAGTAATAAATGTTCCTATACAGTACAGCATGACTGGAAGGCCAATGAGCTTAGGATATCCATATCCCTTGGGCAGCCCTGTGTTGTTGAAGAACAACATATTGACCTAATTATAAGTACTGGACTTGAATAAAAGGAACATGGCAATTTGTAGTTAAGATCTCTTTGGCAAAATGGGAGAATCCCGGCCTTTAAAGGATGTAATATCTCCACCAATAAAGGATAAATACTGGGTCCCTACCCCTGAGGCTAAATTCACATACGCCCCTCACTTCAACTGCAATATCCATGCAGTTTCCATGCGAGTAGGGAGAAGAAATAACCCAAAGTACATCAGTTATGTAACAGATACAGTACCACAACGCATTCTGTGATTACAGTAGTCTAACTGTGGCAACAATGCACATCGCAAAACAGCATGCATGAACAAAAGCATCACCCAATCAAAAGTATCCCTGGGCTTTCTGCCAGTGCCGGAAGAGCAGTTACCCTAACCCTGACCCTGCACACTAACTTGACCTCTTCAATGAATTAAGCCTTGATGGCATTTCCAAAACATAAAACAACAATCACACGGCAGTCCTTTAACAGTTCCCAGATAAGCCTTATGGCAGACGACTATGAGTCCAGCGACAATAACCTTGACAACAGAGATCCGATGAGATATAAAGTGGAGAGCAATGAACATGCAAGGTGGACTGAGCTAAAATTCTAAACCAGTGAAACTAAAAACACCACCACTCATCCCCCATTTCGTAGAGAATAAAACATTTCTTATCGTTATGACTACATCCCAAAGTCTTGGGCGGGTCCCCCCTCTAGACCATGGGGAAGTGGACCGACCCCTGGAGGTCATCGGCCGCCTCGCCCCCGTGGTCCAGCTGGTTCTGGAGCTGGATCACGCGCTCCAGCTCCTTGATCTGCCGGTCCGTCTTGTGGCTGACCAGCGTGCGGTAGAAGTGAATAGCGAACATGATGAACACCACGCCGAAGGGCACCATGATGCACGTGGAGGCTATGGCGGCCGCCTCGCCGGGGCTGATCTGCCCGTTGTCCTTGTCCTCGGGGCGCCGCAGCGGCAGGAACTTAACCCAGCACAGGAGCACCACCTCCGTCAGGAAGAGCAGCGTGCCGATGACGGTGGAGAAGGCCCAGGCCAGCTCAATGTGCCGGTGCATGCGCTCGTGCGGGGATTCGTTGACCGAGTTCAGGTTGTGGACGTTGCTGACAGCCTCGAGGTTGGGCAGGATGCAGGTGCTGATCATGAGTGCGAAGAGGTGCACCGCCACCAGGATGGTGGTGCAGGCGCTGAAGGCGATGAGGAGCCCAGGGGGGTACTCGTGGTTGGGGTCCAGCTGGACCTCCACCATGGCAACCTGGCAGGTACAAAAAACAGTTATAACAGTAGTGTTACGTAGTCTAACGACAGTGATCTCTGATACTTTACTAACTCAAGAATCTACAAAAATTCCATCGACTCCCACGTGCCATGCTTGGCTGGTTACGCTGGCCTAAATGACTAAAGCTTTACTAAAATCTTTATTTAACAACACAAGAAATGGATATTGTACTTACCAGTACATTCTTAATTTGTTTTGATTGTTAAAGACTAGTTTTGAGAATATTTGGCCATTCCTCTAAATCCTATCACAATAATAATATCAAAAAGCATGTTGAGTTTGAATATCACATCCTATGGATCCTCATGTTGTCACTTGTGGTCTATCACTGCAGGACGTGGTGGGTACAACCATGCTGGCCACCAAGGGCGTCACAAGTCGATGTAGCTGTTCATTGAATGCATTAAACAAGACATAAATATCACACTGACCTTTTAACGCACGACGTTAAAAGGGCCGTGTATAGTATAGGATACTTACCATGGCGAAACCTGACAAAAGAGCAGAGGTACGACTCGTAGCTTTCAGCTTTGCTCTACTCAAATAAAGTTTTCTCCATGACAGCGCCTGCAAGGAGTGCTCGTTCAAACTCATTCCGCCAGATGCTTATGGCTTTACTTATAGTTTGAAATATAGTCCCCTGTGAATGTCAGATGCCCTCGTTGGATACGTTGCATGTAATAATGGGTATTCTTGAAAAGTTCTTTTTTTATTAAAGATGTGTCAAAAGTTTCCTGCAACAGCTGACTGACAAAACATATTCAGGAAGTAGAAGTTACCCACAATTCACTTTGTTTACCGTAGCGCACTCAGTACCGTGCTCCTAGGAGCACTCTGCCCCCTTGTGGTGAAGCGAAGCATAACCTCTGTATGGAGAATAACTTTGTAAAAATGTATGCCTACCTGACCAACCCACTTCGAGGCGTGTACCCTATATGAAATGTTCACATGTGGATGGCACTGGCGTTTCTGAGGGGGCACGTGCCCCATTGAAAAAAGCTTGGCCCCTGTTTCAAAATAATTGAATTAGTGAATGTATTTAGCAAGTGATGATATACAGACTTATGACACCATCTCAATGTCCTTTGCAATTAAGGAATATCTAACCGTATCTATTTTTTGTTACAATCAATATGACAATTAAAAATACTTTGTTTTTTTTTAGAAAGTAAAGATAAGAATTGAAAGGTTATTTTCTTAATGGTGTATTAAGTTCTTTGCTTAATGGTGTGTGTTATGCCTTAAGCAGTAAATTACTTCATTCTAACCTTTAAAAACATAGGGACAAACATTGCCACATGAATGACAAAAATGTACAATGTTCGGAAAAGCGCTGGCCAAAGAACCACTGAGGTTGAATGGTTCTCAACATGCTTCTAAATACCCACTGAGGTTGAATGGTTCTCAATATGCTTCTAAAGAACCACCGAGTTTGAATGGTTCTTAACATGGTTCTAAAGAACAACTTAGGTTGAATGGTTCTCAACATGGTCTTACTTCCCTCTAGAACTGACTCAGTCTGACCCTCCAGATGAAACAGTCTCAAACAGCCCCTGTGATGGGATGAGATCATGGCAGGCTACACAAACTTTAGTATTTGAAATACAATTCATGGAGACAATACCGTTCAAACAACAATTTATAAAGAAATATTTTGGTTTCAATGGCACCAGCATTGCACATAAAGATAGAGAAGCCCAACTCATCCTGTCCTTCATGTTAACATTAGGTGCTCGCGAGCATGGGACTACAGGGTTAGTGTTTTACTAACCCTGTACCGTGGAAGATAATGTGTTTAAGATAGGGGATTGTTTCAGTGTGAAACAATCCCCTGGAGAGTGTGTTGATATCTCCACCTAGTCCCGAGGCCTCATCCTCGCTTGACGTGCCTGGAATACCTCCCTATCCCTAGGGGTGCGACCAGGGGGCATCCTTGCCTGATGCTCAAACCACCTCAACTGAACCTACTAATGTAATATGTTACATTAGTAACATATTTTTGTTACATATTTATATATATTAGGGCTTTCAAGTGATTCAAATATTTTATTGCAATTAGTCACATATTTACCATAGTTAATCGTGATTAATCGCAAATTAGTATCTACTTTTTTATCTGTTCAAAATGCACCATAAAGGGCATAATTCCAGGCAGGTGGGTCAGGTCGTCCGCGTCATCGGGGCCCCGTCTCCTCCCCACGGTCCCGGTGAGGCGTACCGTATCCCGGTGAGGATACAGCGGGGTACGCACCAGGCGCTGTTGGACTCAGGCTGCATGCAGACCATGATCCACCAGCATCTGGTGCGGTCCGAGGCATTGGTGGAGGCGTCAGATTCAGACTTTATTGTCAATGTGCAAACTTGTACAACGACATTGGGGTGGTGCTCACTACCAACAGTGCAAAAAGCAAAAAGCAAAATACAAACACAAACAACAGTTTGGGGGGGGGACGTGCGACGGCTGGCCTGAAGGGGGAGGTAGGGGATGGTTGGGAACACACCGGATCGGCTGGGGGGGGGTTGGACCTGGTTGCGAGCAGGTGCCCGCGATCAGGTCCAATCGGGGAATGTGTATTTATGTGCCTGCTTTGTGTTGCAGTAGGGGAGAGACGTTACCTGAGAGAGACGTTACCTGAGAGTGACGTTACCTGAGAGAGACGTTACCTGAGTGAGAGAGATCCAGAGACTGTGCTGAACTACGTCAGAACCAGGAAGCGCATGGATCTCAACCGTTATGATATAGTTTTGGAGCCTGTCTTAAGTTTGCTTTATTGAATAGAAGAGCTCCCAACAAAGGGACAAAGGAAACTGGTCTCCCCGCGCTCATTATCCTGCTACAGTGGAGCCCAAGGTGGGGCGAGTGCATAGAAAATGGACCAGTCCCCATTGGGAAACGTGCTCGGGCACATGGTCCAGATGGCGGAGCGACAAAGCCAGTTACACCACTCGCAGAGCAAGGTGCTTACGGAACTGGCCCAATCCTTGGCCGCCGATCGGGCCATGCTCCGGGAGCTCCTCACCTCCAGCGGACGCGGCGAGGGACCCCGGGGGGCTACTCCCAACATTCACATCCAGAAAATGGGGGAGACGGACGACGCAGAGGCCTTTCTGGGGACCTTCCAGGGGGTGGCCGAGGTCTCGGGTTGGCCTCGCCAGGAGTGGGCGCACCGTCTCCTACCGCTCCTGACGGGCGAGGCGCAGATAGCCGTCCAGAGTCTGCCGGTCGGGGCTCAGCGGGACTATGACGCCATCACCCGAGCCATCCGGGATCGGCTGGGCCTGTACCCGGAGGAACATCGGCGGCGGTTCCGGGCGCTGCCCTTCGGCGAGGGGGACTGGCCCTTCGCCTTCCCCCAACAGCTAAGGGCCAGGCCAGGAGGTGGCTGGTTCCGGACCGGAATACAGCGGAGGAGGTGGTGGAGCAGGTGGCCATGGAGATATTTGTGGAGGGGCTGCCGGCGAGGACATCCGCCTGGGTCCGATATCACCGGCCCGAGAGTCTCTCCGTTGCGGTCGTCCTAGCAGAGAGCCACCTGCCGCCACCAACGGCGAGCCAGCGACCGCCGGTAGCAGGCCCACGGACCGGTGCGGAGGCCCCGCGGCGGGACTGACCAACACCGGCACCAAGGACGAGAGGGGGAGGGCCCGGTCCAGAGCGGGCACATAAGTTGCTTCCCCCCCCCACTCCACAGACGGGCGCTCAGACGGCAGGGGAGGGGTGCTCGCGGTGCGGGAAGCCTGGCCACTTCCGGTGGGAATGCCCTATGATGGAGGTGGGTCAGGTCGTCCGCGTCATCGGTGCCCCGTCTCCTCCCCACGGTCCCGGTGAGGCGTACCGTATCCCGGTGAGGATAGAGCGGGGTACGCACCAGGCGCTGTTGGACTCAGGCTGCATGCAGACCATGATCCACCAGCGTCTGGTGCGGTCCGAGGCATTGGTGGAGGTGTCGAGCGTTGTGGTGAGGTGTATAGACGGGGATGTGCACGAGTATCTTTTTGGTCCCTATCGAAATTCGTTGTGGGGGGAAAAAGCATAGTGTTAAGGCGGCGGTTAGTTCGAGCCTCACACATCCCCTGATTCTTGGGTTGGATTGGGCTGGGTTTCCACAGGCTGTTAGGGGGACTATGAGGGTGCGGGCACAACCGGTAGGGACATGTAAGTCGTGTGCTATGTTCTGCGCCGAGGCGGGGGCGGGCAACGCTGCTCAGGGATCGGGGGAAGCGGGGGATCCCCAACCCGAGGTCCCAGCGCCGAGGTTCCCACCGGTGGAGGATTTCCCCCTCGAGCAGTCTCGTGACGCAACACTGAGCTCAGCCTACGACCAGGTGATAGTTATTGATGGGAGTAAGGTCCGGCCAGACGCAGCGCTGACTTACCCGCACTTTATAGTGGTTAGGGATAGGCTTTATCGGGTGAGTCGTGACACCCAGAGGGAGGAGGTTGTCACCCAGTTGCTGGTACCCAGGAGCCACCGGGAAATGGTTTTCCAGTCGGCGCATTATAACCCAATGGCGGGCCATTTAGGGTACGACAAAATACTTAACCGGATAATGGCCCGGTTCTATTGGCCGGGGATTCGGACAGAGGTGCGAAGGTGGTGCGCATCCTGCCCCGAGTGTCATTTGGTGAATCCCCCGTCCGTCCCCAGGGCTCCCTTATGGCCCCTTCCCCTCGTGGAAACCCCTTTCGATCGCATCGGCATGGACATTATCGGGCCATTAGAACGTTCCGCACACACGTATCGATTTGTGTTAAGGCGGCTGCATGCTTCAGCGTTGGTGTTACGTTGTTGCGCAAAATTTACTCAAAGCAATTCATGCTCCCTTTTAGGTTGCGCGTGTTGCCAAGCAATTTACCGCCAGAACAGTAGGTGGAGTAATATGTGGAGTAAAGTTTTTCGTTGAAGACGACCTCGAGAATGACGTCTTTGTCTGTGGGAGTCGTTGGTTTGTTTATGTGCCAGATCGTGTTCTCCCCATACACAGTGAATCATGGCAACAGACAGAGGTACAGGGGTGATGAAGTCGTTGATCATTGGTGTTGTATAAATGTGCATATCTCTCTACATTTTAAAATGACATAATGTGTTGGCAGCAAAGTTAACTTCACTTCACGTTAATGCTTTTGTATATGAGCCTGCCGGGTCGTCCTTGCCTTCTGGCTTTTAAAAATGGCGGTATGAAAACAGGAAATGTGATACTCCAGACAGGAAGTAGTAACCAGACCAGCAGACCAATCACAGCCTTGCAGGCTGCGCGGCTCACGTAAAAGCTTACGTAAAAAATGACGCAAGTCTAGAAAAATCGCCCGACGCACACAAGACGTGAGAAGTCACGCAAGGGGTGCGCAAGGGCGCGCAAGGGCCTCTTGCGCTTGCGCTTACGCTTACGTAACTGAGCATAAATCGGCCTTTAGTCCTGATCGACTGCGCAACCCGGTACCCGGAAGCAATTCCGTTGCGCAACATATCCGCGAAGAGTGTTGCGCAGGCGTTGTTTCATGTCCTATCGCGGGTGGGAATCCCGAAGGAGATTCTCACTGACCAGGGCACCAATTTCATGTCACGCACGATTAGGGAACTTTACGGTTATTGAAGGTCAAGGCCATTCGCACAAGCGTCTATCATCCAGCCACGGACGGCTTGTGTGAGAGGTTTAACCGGACCTTAAAGTCAATGATCCGTAAATTCGTGCACGAGGATGCTCGGAATTGGCATCAATGGCTAGAACCTCTGTTGTTTGGAGTGCGGGAAGTGCCCCAGGCTTCCACGGGGTTTTCCCCATTTGAGTTGCTTTATGGGCGCAAGCCCAGGGGCGTCCTGGACCTCATTAAAGAAAACTGGGAGGAGGGGTCCAGTGACAGCAAGAAAGAAATCCAGTACGTCATGGAATGCGTGCAAAGCTTCACTCACTAGCAGGGCCGGATTACATCAGCGTACACAGTAGGCCTACCAATCTATGACAGACTATTTAAAGTGAACTGGTAATATGATTTCAATTCAATTAAATTCATTTCAATTCAAGGGTATCTTTATTATAATTGCAGTAGTGTTGACAAAGCTGACAGAATGAGGATGGGGAAACAAAATGTATCTGAATTGGCCTACTTGAAAATGTAGGAAAAAAGAAAGTATGAAATTGGTGATTTGGTGACTTTGGCAAATCATTACAGAAAAAGTAATAGGCCCTACAATGCATTTGCTATCAAATACAGCAAGTTAGGCCCAGACAACATAAATGAACTGTTTTTTGAAAGTTACTTAATTTATAGAAATGCATCCTGTTTTTGTAAACTTATCAAAAACTATAAAACAATGTAGGGCCTATTGTAGGATATTAAACAAAGGTCAATGAAGGCCCCGGCTATGGCTCAAACGGTTTGGGCATTGAATGGTTAATTTACTCCGGGAGTAACGCCCTGGTACATGTCCGGTTACGCACAACAAACCCCAAGCAAGAAGACAGGCAGGAATGTACGATGCAACATATTTGGGGTGAACTGTTTGAAATGTGCACACAAACAAGCCAAAACTATTTTACACATTAATGGGGCTGGGTCATATAGAGGAGGCCGCCGCGGCAAACATGACTCACCAAGGGACTTCAGAAGGCCCGTCTTCTGCTCTTCTTCCGTGCAAAATCATTAATGAGCTCCTCAAAGTCCATTTGGGCCAGCATGTCGTGCTCAATTGACATTAAAGTCAGATTGTTAAGTTTCTCCTCCAACATTGTCGTTCTCAGCCTGCGTAAAGCAGCTAAAATGTTGCTTGACCATTTTGTGTCAAAAATTGTCCTACGTACGCAGCTACGCGCCTGTGGCTGCGCTGGATTTAGGAGTCCGAGGAAGGAAACCCAAACGCCGCCGTGTTTGGGTGCATGATAGAGCTTGGATCGGGTTAGATTAAATAATCTCGGATATAAATAACAATAATCGGGTTAAATAACTTCACATGGTGTGTCTGGTGTGTTTCCAGACGTTGAGGTTGCTTAGCAACCAGAGACTCTGTCCATGCAAGTGAACGGAGCGTTCACTCTTCGTCATAACTATCAAACCAAACATCCTTCACATTCACCGAGCGAACATTATGAAAGTAAAATGCACATTTCTCGCTAAAAATGTTTCCATAAACGCATTTAATGGCGTAACTATGCTACTATTTCCACCCAGAATAAAGAAAGATGTCGGCCGTATGCTTCTGTGCAAGCGTCACTACTCTCTGCCAGTGACGTCGGGTCAAGCTCCACGCTGATTGGCTATCGCGGCTAAGCATCACGCGTATATACGCAGCTCATACGCCTCTAACGCGGGTAAAATGTTGCTTTAGCGCATGTAACGCATGTACGCAGCTCATACGCGCGTAAAACCAATGGTTCCCTATGGAAAAATTGCCGATTTTATACGCGTCCATAGTATGGATTTTTGTCATTTGACCTTCAGCGACCGGAGGCCCCCCTAGCGGCGAGGCCTGGGGCTACAGCCCGGTCAGCCCATTCGTTAGACACGGCCCTGCTCACTAGGGGTATTGTCACGTGAGCACTTGCACCGAGCCCAGGAGAGTCAGAGACACCTGTACGACAGAGGGACTAGATTACGCGATCTCACCCCGGGGGATAAGGTCCTTGTACTATTGCCCACCTCTAGCAGCAAATTACTCGCAAAGTGGCAAGGGCCCTTTGTGGTCACACGGCGGGTTGGGGACGTGGATTACGAGGTAGCGCGTTCGGACATGGGCGAAAACAAGCAGGCCTACCACATCAACCTCCTAAAGAGGTGGAACGATGCGGTCCCTCCGGTCGGTCAGGGCGAGGGTCTCTCAGGGAGTCAGGCGCGGGACGTTGCCGGTCTGCAACTCCGGTTTGCCGACGTCTTTTCGCCCCTGCCCGGTCGCACCCCGCTAATTCCTCACAACATCGAGACGCAGCCCGGGTTAACGGTGCGGACACGCCCCTACAGGCTGCCCGTCCACAAACAACATGTGGTGCGGCGTGAATTGGTGACCATGTTGGAGTTGGGGGTGGTCGAGGAGTCTCACAGTGACTGGTGCAGTCCCGTCGTGCTTGTGGGGAATCCGGATGAGTCTGTCCGGTTCTGTGTGGACTACCGTAGAGTGAATGCGGTGTCGAAGTTTGATGCCTACCCATTACCCACCGGCTTGACATGGCCACCTATCATTCGACCCTGGACTGCACGAAGGGCTACTGGCAGATTCCGCTGTCTCCAGCAGCCCGGGAAAAAACGGCCTTCTCCACTCCGCTCGGTCTTTACCAGTTTAAGGTGCTTCCGTTCGGGTTGTTCGGGGCCCCGGCCACGTTTCAGCGGCTGATGGACCGGTCGTTACGGCCCCACACCGCGTATGCTGCTGCCAACATTGATGACATCGTCATCTATAGTGGAACGTGGGAGCAGCATATGCGGCGGGTGGCGGCCGTTCTTCAGTTGCTGAGACGGGCGGGGCTCACGGCCAACCCGAAGAAGTGCGTGAACAGACGGAGGGAGATCCAGTATCTGGGGTACCACCTGGGGGGGGGGAAGGTCCGGCCACAGGTCGCGAAGACCACCACGGTCGCAGCCTCCCCTCGGCCCAGGACCAAGAAAGAGGTGAGGCGGTTCTTGGGGCTGGCAGGGTACTACCGGCAGTTTGTACCACACTTCTCCGACCTGGCCAGCCCCTTGACCGACCTCATCCGTAAGAGGGCCCCAGATACAGTCCAGTGGTCGGAGCCATGTCAGGTGTCGTTTGAGGCTATTAAAACAGCCCTCTGTGGAAAGTCGGTCCTGTGTGCTCCTGTCATTGATCTCCCTTATTCCCTGCAGGCAGACGCGTCGGATAGGGGGTTGGGCGCGGTCCTGACCCAGCAGGTGGAAGGGGTCGACTATCGGACCTATCGGACCAGGAGGGTCGGTACAGCACAGTCGAAAAGGAGTGTCTCGCCATCCGATGGGCGGTCGGCGCCCTTCGCTACTACCTGCTGGGGCGCGCGGGACACTGCTGAAAGCCCGAGACTCAGCCTTCATGGCTGGCGACAAGGACCAGTGAATGACCACTGAATGCTGTCATCGGCCCAAAGCTGTGGAGAGGTTTTTTTTGGACAGAAAGGCCTTGACAGCATCGAAGCAGTCGACAAACCGCTCCAGCTTAGCCACCTCACAGCTGAGTGGAGAGGGAGATCGTTGTATGCGCTGTCCATCTCCTCGAGCAGGGACTGGAACTCTCGGTGCGTCAGTGCAGATCGCTTCACTATAAAGTTGATCACCTTTGCCACAGCAGCAATAACCTCATTGACGTCTCATGTTGAACATTTTTCAACTTTTTAACGGAGCCTTCAGCGCACGGATCTACAATGCATTGCGTGTCCGTCCCCATTCAAAGTCAATGGGGATCAGTCAACGGACGGAGGCAGTGGGCACAAGGCGTAAGATCCGAATTGGACATTTTTGCACACAGGTTTTCTTGGTGCATAATGCAGTGCAGTTTCATGATGGGGTGGCTGACTTTTTCTTCAATCAACCTGACATTTCCCCCGTGTCTGCCGACCATGGCGGGAGCGCAGTCCGTTGTTGGGACATGGGAATGTCCTTTATTCTTGACTTAATAGAGCTCGTAAGTCCGCCCCTTCTGGTAGACGCCCATGGGACCTCTGAGATCGTAAAATATGAATGAGTTTCAATGGAGAGAAAGTGATTATTTTCTGTTCCCAGTCTTTATATGCCCTGGATTACACATATGTTGTTTATGGATTTAAATTATGATTTTCATGCCAAGAGTTTGACCGTTTATTGTGCAATTGTTTAGCCTCTTTAGCCAAAACCAGCTCAAAAATAAACAACACAACTTTCCATTGTATTGCACGCACAGCAAGACCATGCAATGTATAAAGAATAAAGAATAATGGAATAAAGTAGCAATGAATAAAGTAGCAATGTAATCAAGTGTGTAAGAGCATTTCAAATCGACATCAGAAATGACCGCAGGGCACAAATACAAAGAAAAATATAACCGTAAGCGTTGATTTACAGGGTCCGAGCAAAATTAAAAGACAAGAACATACTAATGGAAGAAACATAACTTATAATTATCATATTTGAGGAAAGATGTTCCACTTATAAACCAAGATGTTCCCCTTATAAACCTGAACTGCAGCATCATTCACATGGTCAAAATCTCTATTGATAAGCACACACAACATCCAGAAAACTCCAAGCACACATTTCTCAAGTGAATTAAGGCCTTTCTTCAAAGCATATACTTGAAAAATCTTTGAAATTCTGGGAAAATTAAGCATTTGTAGTCAAGAACACTAACGGAAGAAATATACATTTGACAGAGTTAATTATGAAGGAAAAATGGTTAACGAAGAAGTTCCCCTTAATGCATACTGTGTCTTGGCAGTCACATTCGTGGAAACTAATGAGTCGGAATGTTAATTGCCTGATGAATTTCAGGTGCTGTTTAATGTTGTGTTTCTTAAATCACTGGCAATGACAAGTTCAGCTTGTTCATAATGCTCTAATCAGGAATCGAACTCTCAACCTAAGGATCACCAGTACACAGCTTTATCCTGTTGAGCCACCGACATTCCTGAACTGCAACAAGCCTCATTCACAGCTTGAAAATGTTGTTTGATAAGCACACAACATCAAGAAAACTCCATGCACACATTTCACAAGAGAATGAAGGGCTTTCTTAAAATAGTACAGATCTGAATTAAGTTAATGGTATCCACCTAATGATAGCCGTATGGTAGTTATACAATAACAAAATGGTCATATAGGCAAAATGGGTCGAGACTGTGGACGTTTGGCTTTTCTGCGAAATTGTGGGAAAAGTAAAAAAATTTAGAGCAGAAGACCAGGGTGAAAAAGATCCATCTCATTTTAGAGATTAACATGATGAAAGAATTTTGAGTCCAGGTCTATCTGGTAAGGAAAAATAAGGCTAGTTCATATTTCTTTTAAATAGCGCCACCTTTGGGTGCAGTACCACAATTTGGGTTTATGGGTAATGGGGGGTATTGGTATCCACCTAATAGTCTTATGTTTTTTTATACAATAACAAAATGGTCATATAAGAAAAATGGGCTAACTGCTCCAACTATATTGGCCAATATTTCTCAAATGGAACAAAATAAAACAAATTCTGTTTGATGTTTTTTTTGGAGGCTTGGTCTAAAGATTTCACGTGGCAATACATGGTGAAATTTTGATTATTTTTGTAGCCTGTGAATCTTTTTATCGTGTTTGGCTTTAATATGAAATTGTGGGAAAAGTAAAAACTATTTTTTTCATTTCCAGGGTTTTATAGATGCATCTGAATCTAGAGATTCCTATTATGAAAGAATTTTGAGTCCAGGTCAATGTGGTGAAGATAAATAAGTAAATTTGGGTTCATGGATATTGGGGGTCATTGGTATCCATACCTGAAAATTTCGAAAAAGAGTTTTCGACTTACGGTATATGCAGTATGACTTTACAGAATTTGTGGGGGGAAAAAAACGTTACAAATACAATAGGGGACCAAGCAGCTTTGCTGATTGGACCCTCATAAATCTCTTCAAGGGCACAGCCATTTTGTTGAGAGCGTCATCACTGCTCTCGGTCTACTCTCAGAATTCCGAAACATGAAGACATAAAGGGGACTTGCCTCCGAGAAGTGCCGTAAGTAAACTGGGAGATCTTCGACTTTCGACTCTGAAGTTTTTCATCCGAGGATTGAGGAACACACCATTACAACCCAGCAGGGACGTCCTTACGAGGGGGTAAATTAGGATGATTCCAGGGGCGCAGCACTGACGGGGGCGCCCACGAGGACACTGGTGATATTATTAAAGCTATGCCAATTTTTTTTTATCAAATTAAGGTGGTTTGTTTCGTTGTTTTGTTGTGGTTTGTTTCTCCATTTTTACAAAATCATTAGAAAGTCTTCACCCTATTATCATCCCTCTCATTTGTCATTATTTGGTACAGCCCAAGTCTTACCCTGCGTTCACACCAAAAGATGCATTTGCTGCCCGAACGCGTTGACGCCGAGGTTTTGCGGCGCGGCAAATCAAGTTTTGCAGCGCAGCAAAAGTTTTGCGGCGCAGCAAAGGTTTTGACGCGCTGCAAACGTTTTGCTGCGCCGCAGTTTTGCAGCGCGGGAAGTTTCGCGGTGCTTTTGAATTCATTCACAACCGGAATTACGAGCATTGCATGTCTTTACCTGTTGTGGAAGAGGGAGAGACGTCGGAATGCCCGTCGTCTATGGGTTCATGAGACCATTCGGAGCCTGGAAGGCTGGTGCTGCCTGGCACCCAACTGGGTTTTGTTTGGGGTTGTTATGCTAGCCCTTTAGCATACTTATACATACACATACTATTATAGTTTAGTTTAACTGTAAACACAACTACACTACAGAATGCTGATTTGTGGGGTTTTTCGAGTTACTAAATAAATGTAACGGTAGTGAACTCTAGGTCACTCCAAGGGAGTAACACTGATTGGTTGTTACGGCATGTCACTCAGTGGCAACGCCTCCGTGGCAACGCTGTTGAACGCTGATTGGCTGTCATCACGCGTTTGCTGCCGAAAAGTTGAAATATTTCAACTTGAGCAGCATTTGACGCGCCGCAAAATACGTGAACGCGCCCGCCGCCCGTGCCCGGGCGGCGGGCACGGGCGCTGCAAATCAGATTTTGACGCGCCGCAAATCAAATTTTGCTGCCGGTTTTCTCGGCAGCAAATGCTGCGGCAGCAAAGCAGCAACGCGTCTCTAAATTCACTTTGAATGGGATCGTGACGCGCGTCAACTTTTTGCATCTTTTGGTGTGAACGCAGGGTTACGCTACTGCAGAGCAAAGTAGCAGCCAGGCAGATCATTGTGAAGCAAGTGCAGACTGCTAGTGTCTTAAACTAGCAGTCAAAAGTCAGTTTGTGTGTATCCCAGTCGGTGAAATGAAGAAGTCAGGTTGTCAGGGGAGGAAAGAGAGAGAGGAAAGAGCTCAAAGCGGTCGACAGTTCGTCACCCAGTTTTTTACCAACAAAGGTATGTTCCTTCCTCTACACTTTCCCAACAACCTGATAACATGCCTAGCCTAGCAGCTAGCGCTACTGTAGCTAAAATAATTACAGCCTGCACTGGATGATAAAACTGAAAAGATTGTTTGCATTACCATTCACATGATATCCAATAGCCTACCATCCACAAAAAGCCTACATTATTTTTGCAAGTCGAGCGGACTATTTAATATCTCCCGTATGCAGGCGTTGACAAGCAACGTGGCCATAGCGTCTTCATAGGGTCACCGTCTTTCCTAGGTGTAAATTAACACTTTTTTTCAAATCAAAAGATACAAATACATATTTAGTCATGCCCAGCTAAATCCAATCAAATAGACTGTTGACAACATTGTTTAATATGTTCAGATAATTATGAGACATATTCTGAATTATATGATGTATCTTAGAGTCAGGGCCCTCTTCAAGCCACGATGAACCCACCAAAGAAATCAGTGAGGTTGAAATAGAAGAAGGGGAGAAGGAGGACAGTCTAAGTAGAAGCAGCACTGTCAGTCTATTAGCTTATTTCTGTCTATAGTAACTACAACCCAGGTAAATGTGTAACTAAATACTAACTAACTATCTAGTGTACAAAGTAGCCTAGGTAAGTAGGTAGGTTTATCATGTTATTCAGTTGTTATTCATTTTCTTCTGATGATAATGACTACCCAATTTTGAACCAGTGTTACCCAATATTTAATGATTATAAAATGTGAATGAATATATAACATTAAAAATGTAGGCTTTATATAATTTTATTTTTTTGGAAAATATTTTATTTATCTTCTTTGGGTTGGGGTGGGGGGCGGGGGTGGGGGGGGTCCATAACTTAATTCTGTCATGGGGCCCAGAATTCCTAGGGACGTCCCTGCACCCGAGAGAACATTGGCCCTAGGGCCTAGAGGGAACGTCTCTCCTGTGCTCTTTGACTACGGTCTGGGAGCCGACAGCAGGAAAGATGTAGGCCTAACACTTCGGTTTCACCCAAGGCTGAATTCAAAGTACATGTCTTTCTAAATTTTGGTCATCAACAAGGTTGTAAAGTAGTAACTTCAGGCACATCTGTCACAATAAAAGGTTTATTACGATCTTTATTCATTAATTGCGCCGCGGCCGAATGACAGGGATATTCTCTGATATTATGTATCTTAAAGGAAAACTTCACCAATACAGAACCGGCGTTCTATCATAAAATCTATAATATATTATATATAATCATAATATATATTAAAAATAAGTTTTCTCTAACCCAGTCTTCTCTTGGCCCAGCTGTCCTCCTTTCTACTGACCTGACGTCAAATGACGCGTTTTATGTCAGGTAAGTAGAACTTTTGCTGTGTTCCTGAATCCTCGGACGCCGTCTTCCGAGTTGGAAGTCGCAAAATCTCCCAGCTTTCTTGCGGCATTTCTCGGAGTCACCCCCCCCTTTTGTCTTCAACTCTCGGAATACTCTTGCACATTTGATTACATTGCTACTTTATTCCGGTCACCAATTTATGCATTGCATGGTCTTGCTGTGCGTGCAATACAATGTAAAGTTGTGTTGTTTGTTTTCGAGCTGGTTTGCTAAAGAGGCTAATGTAGCTAACAATAAACAATGAATAGCCATTTTCATGACACAATCACAAAGTCGATCAGGAACGCTATAAATGCTACAAGACCGGAAATGACGTCAAAAGTGTAACTCGGAAGGCTAGCATCCGAGGGTTCAGGTCAGGAACACACCATTTGCTTGCCTGCTAGAAGGGGCAAGAACTACAAACCACTGGTTCCGCAAATTTGTAAGCCCACCAATAAGGAATGAGGGGGGGGGAGCTAGCGTGCAAGATGCATACACAACGTCTGCCAGAGAACTAGACCGACACAAACCTCCGACCATGGCAGAAGCAAATTTGCAATGAGAAACAGCTGAAGTGGAGACCCGTGTATGGATTCTCGGCCATGGTGGAGAAGGAATTGGGAGTCCAGATTGAACTGCAACTTCAGATTGATGTGGAAGGACCAGCGACGTCGGAGAACCCGACGCAGTCGTTTCTTCATAATATCATCTCAAACAACTGCGTCGGGTTCTCCAATGTCTCTGGTTCTTCCACTTCCACATCAATCTGAAGTAGACTGAACTGCGACATGCAGGTGAAAGGGATTGTTGCCTGCGATTTTTGAGTGCGATTGTCTTCCCCCAGAGCCCCGCTGCCCGCGCCGAGGCACGGCAGCGATGCTCCGGCAGGAGACAATTGCGGTCAACAATCGCGGGAAACATTCCCTTTCTCCTCCATGTCATGGTTCATCTACTTCAGGGAGTCAAAGCCAAAGTTCCTTTCCCCCAATTCCTTCTCAACCATAGCATTCTCTATGACATGTCTAATGGGGTCTACCACCTCAAAAAGTCTATATGGAAGCAGATCGGGTTGATCCTTGAATGTCCATGCAAGTATAAAAAGTATTTTCAACTATTCCGGTTAGTAGCTTACACAGCCATTTAGAGTGGTAGGTTATGTCGTTGGAGACGTTTGATAAAAGTGGTACACCACCACCAACACCGGCACCACCGCAACCACGAGGAGCTACACGAGTCCCAGGGAGGAGGTCGCAGGAGAGCACTGTGAGGCTATAAACAGGGAGCAGGTCGAGCATGAGCTCTTTTTATTAAGTTTTGCCCCTGCACTGCGAAGGCTTGAGCCTCGCAGACTGGCAATGGCAAGGGTGAGGATTACAAACCCTACTTTTTGATATTGAATTCGGCGAATAATAGGATAATATAATAATATAATAGGATAATATTTTTATTTACCAAAAATTTCAATGAAGTTAATATTTGTATGTTATTTAATTCATGTGATCGCAATAAATCAAAACACTGCAATATATGTATTTGCTTCATTTTGTACCAAAGATGTTTTTTTCGATTTTTAACTATCGATTATGGTATCCATATGAATCACACTATTTCAAACATTTTGAGATTGCCACCACTGTTTTATTATGTCAATAACTCAATTGTAAGCATGATGGGGTGTAGGGGCTGTGGCAAGGAATCAGAGGGTGGGCTAGTCTTAAGGTGATCTTCCAGTGCAGTCAGAACCTTTGTTACCTGCAGAGACAAACAACAAGAGGAAACATGAGGTATATTCAGATTTTTGTACCATGATGTCAGCATATGTGGTATTCTCATAAATGCAGACTGGATAAATTGTCAAGCTGCATTACAGAAAATAATACATTGTGAAATGTTTTTGTTAGTGTTAGATGGTGATGGAATGGAATAGCTTTAGTGGTTTTGGGTAGCTCTTAAAAGAGCTGTTGGTTTGCAGAAGCTGTTGGTGTGCCTCAGCGATCCTGCCAGTGTATTCGGCCAGCTGGAGACATGAAATATGCAGCAAATCTCTCTCTCACAGCCACTGCATCTCTGGTGGCATTGTTGGTACCAAACCTGGGTGCACTCTGAAGGCCTAAAGATGGTTCGGTTGATGCTCCACCAGGTAGCCCTGTGTTGCCATCCCACCACAAGAAATTGTGTAGCATGCAGGTGGCCTTCACGATGTTCTCCGCTACCTCAGGAGACACGCCCAGCACCCTTCCATACACCCTCCACTGTGATGCTAGTATGCCAAAGGCACGATCTACCATCCTACGCACGTGGGAAAGACGAATATTAAAACTTTCTTCTCCCTAGTGTTGTGGCCTGGGTAAGGGCACATGATGTTTCGCCGCAATGGAAATGCCTCATCTGCCAGGAACACATGTGTCATTGGCCCAAGATGTGGAGAGGGAAGACAGCAGGAATCCCCAGGGTGTTCTGACGCAGGGCAGTACCAAAGGCTGAGGCCGACAGTGTGCCCCCATCGCTGTTCCTGCCATAGGCACCGATATCCACCACCCTGAATCGGTACATTGCATCTACTACTGCAAGGAGCACAATGAAAAATGTTCCATTGTAGTTGTAGTACAAAGAACCACTGGATGAAGGAGCTTTGATGACGACGTGTTTCCCATCCATTTCACCAAGGCAGTTGGGAAAAGCAAGGTGGCTGAACAAAGTAGGTATCTTCCTCCACTCTGCTGCATCTGTCCTGGGCATGTAATCAGCCAGGAGAGAGTTCCATATCGCCGCACACACCTTGTTTACTATTCCAGCCACAGTGCTGGCACCCACCCTGAAGCTAAAGGCAACAGACCTGAAGGAATCTCCTGTTGCCAAGTACCTTACATTTTAAATGCCCTTGTAAATCTAGACTGCATTTCAGATTTGACTTTAGGCCTATAGGCTACTGTAAAGTTTTGGGCAGCTTGTAAAATGATACTGACTTCGCTATAATCATGGCATGGTATGCTAGATCAAAGAGGGAAGTTAGCAAGTACAACTCACCGTAGACAAATGCAGAGCCGTTCTTCTGGGCTAATGGTCTGTCTGAACTTGGTGTCCAGCTTCGCGATGGATGGCGCAACGATCCGCAACAGCTGTTCAAACTGACATTTGTTCAGTCTAAAGTACGCTGCAAATCGCACGTCATCGAAACAAAGTTCCTGGACTAAATTATGGTAGGCACCTTGCTGCTGCCTTCCCAGAGTGATATCGTGCACCCACAAACGTGTAGGTACATGATTCTCCTCGTCGTCAGCTAGGGCCAATGCAAGTGCCAATCGCCTGTTTCTTGCCATTTTGTAACAGCTGTGGGTAGCCTGGATACGTAGTAGGCGAGTAACTTTGGGTCTAGAATGGGTTCGTTGCTAGGCGGTAGAAAAAACGCTCTCTGCACTTTTAGGAAAAAAAAACGCTCACAGCTTTTTTTTTTTTTGCAAAAACAGTCGGCTCAAATTTCCCGTCACAAAAAACGCTTGATGTGAACACAGCCTTAGATTGCTGTGCAAAAAAAGCACATCATCCACTGCAGACGGTTTTAGTTGACTCCTTTGCTCCTGAATAACATCTCCAGCACCGGAGATGTCTTGCCCTAAATCGCAAAACCCGTGACCGACCCGCGCTGTTCAGGCGTCCGACCCAACCAGCACCCGTGTCCGACACAGTACATTATTTTCCCCCCGTTTCGTCCAAATTGTGCATGTGCAGGTCACCCGTCGGATAGTCTATCCGAACCATTGCAGGACTTTGGCCGAGATAACCCCCACTACGAGTCTTTACTTGTTGTGGAAGTACCAGAGACGTCCGAGAACCTGACGCAGTCTTTAATTCATAATATCATCCGGAGGCGCACACAGCTTTTGGCCGTGATATTATATATTAAATTATATAATATAGATACCTATATATTATATTATATTATTTAGATATAGAGCTCCGGGAGTCCGCAAACACTTCTCCTCCATGCTACTGTTCACGCTGGACTGCGGGGAGTGAACGCTGATTGGCTGTTATGTTACGTCCCTCAGATTGTGAACGCTGATTGGCATTATGGGAGTTGCCGTCTTCAATCCGCAAGCGCCAAAAATACACTGTCAGCCTTTTCTCGATCAAGAAAGCACAAAATTTGAAATTTATGTTACTATTCTACGAAATATATGACCCACTTCCAATACAGATTCTTGTCTCCTCCTCCATAAAACACTCATTAGTGTTTGCGATAAGAGTACTTGTATGATGATTCACTGTGCTTCTATTTGCCGTTTCTAACTTTTTGGAGAACAGTTGGGTATACTACAAAGAGTGCTGAACATACCCAGGTTTTCTTTGGAAAACCTGGATCGACAAATACAAAACTTGCAGAGTTAAATGGTACCACAAAGCTCACTTACGACTGAATTGGTCAAGCCAGGTTTTCCGCTTTAGTGGGCGTTTAAAAGGGCGTTTATCGCGTCCTTTTACTCACCTTTACGAAATGGATAGATCAAGAGGAGTATATTTTACTCAAGAGGAACAGATAGTCATAATGAACTCCTATGAGGAGTTCAAGAATCAGATAAGACCTAGGGGCAACACAGTTGCACATAATAAGGGAGGAATGCTGGCAAAAAACTGCCAATAGTGTAAATTTGTAAGTGAAAAGATTCTGCATGTTCTGCATACTGTCTAAAAAAGAACTATGCCAAATGTAGAATTGTTTGGCATATATCCCAATAGAGTGATGATGATTTCAAAATGCAAAAGCAACGTCGCACCGGCTTTATTCTATAATTTTGATTAGCCTACTATGAGACCCGAACGCCAGCTACCGGGGTTCAAATCTTGCCTGTCCGTCATCATGCCTTTTACCTCCATATAGATTTGGGTCCAGCACGGCTTTGAGAACATGGGTTCATGTTCGAAAAAAGCACAAAAATATAATTCTATAACCTTTAGTGGATAAGTATTCCATATGACATAACAATTTTAAGCTACACATGAATGCCCATCACTTGGGAGACTAACCCTGAACGTAGAAATTCAAGACTGACGTGCTACCTCCACTTTACTACTCTCTCACAGAGGCGAAGGTTTTCTTTTCATAAATGTGTATAAAATCCTTCCTTGACAGTTTGAGTGGTGCAAAAAACTAGGAAACACCACAAACACATTTAGCAATGTATTGAGCACAGCTACAACCTTGCGAAGAGCACGGCACAACGTATTTTTTCGCAACAGTAAGTGCACGGCTTCTTTGTGTAGCATTGCCTACGGAAGGTCCAACAAGGACAATCAAATAGCAAATACCCTCTGATAAGAAACTGTGTCCCTCCCTCCTAAAAAATATCCTCAGGCAATGCCAAGGGATCGGATCTGTCCCGAAAGACCCTGTCCACGGAGAGACCCCTGTACGATACGGGCTCGGGGGTCCACGGGAACACCACAAATGGTGAGGCCATTGTCCAAGGAGCGACTAGGAAGCTGCGCTTAGCTTTAAGCAGCCGATATAACCCGAAAGTCTTAGCTGATAACCTCCCCCGACCAGGTTTGGTCGGCAGCATAAGTCACCATGGTGATACAGCAACGCTAAAAGAGAGCGACTTTCGTGTCACAGTTAACCCAGGAGTTGAGCGCAACATACCTCGCTAACCCACTAATCGAGGTTCGTAGTATACCCCACTGCTTACCTTCGTTTCCATGTGTGCTAATTTTGACAATGGCCAGATGTTGATGTTTAAGTTGTTATTTTTTGTGGACTTCGCCCTGTGCACTTCCCATTATTAAATAATTAAATATAAATAAATGTTGTTTTTAAAAGTAAACAATATTTACACTGTCAAGTAAACACAGCCCTGTTCCAGATTATTAAACTTCTTAGATGTCGGAAAAACACTACCCATTTATATCATGTATTTATAAAATTAACCATTTGGAAGGATTTTTGGTGGAAAAAAGGCAAATCTTAAACTCAGGATCTAGTTTCCCGCTCTTCACTACAGGGAAATGGGGTTTTGTCAAGCTTATATTGTATATTGTATACCTACACTATTGTTGTATTGTGTCCATCCAGTGTGATTACTGAATGATTCAGTAATCACACTGGATGGACACAATACAACAATAGAGCCATCAGCCCCGATCTAGAATGATAACAGCAAACAAGTGTCCCATTCTAAATTGCTCCATCATCATGTCCATATCATGTCTTATATCGAAGGTAAACAATCCAGCCTACATAAAGTTGATCAATGTGTCAATATGATGCATTATTTTTTAATGAATAAGGTAACCATCCAAATATTTAAGCCACAACAGAAACAACTGCGACAAACTCCATATAAGAGTGTGTATTGCTCATATACATGCCTTTGTGACCGACGACCGGCCACCACATGGACCTATTAAAGGCGAACTATGGCTGTGTCTCAATTCAGGGGATCCATCCCTCGAAGGCCGACTGCGTCACTGCGACGTGTCAAGGCTGTCACATTTCGAAGGCTCCTTCAAATGCGGCCGACAAATGCAGCCTTCTTTCGTTGGATTTGAAGGATCCACCAAGTAGGTCTATCTGCAGCCGGAGCCATATTCCAAACACGCCCATTGCTCATGTCAAATACGCCTACCGGTTCTACGGTGGCCATCATGGGGGAAAACAATAAACAGCCCACAGCGCTCCATTGACTTTGCACAGCGCTCCATTCACTTTGTATAGAAAACGTAAGCAAAAACGTAATAAAACATGCCTTTCACAAATACACGTTACTGTGTCTAAAGCCACGACTCTTGTCTGTCTAAACGAGCTGTTCGCGTTAAAAAATAATCCACCCGTTGACATCTTAAATGTACGCTTTCTGCCTCAGTGATGAATTAAAGGCCCACTATGCAGGATCGGCCATTTCTTCGCTGTTTTCTTGGTTTGCGCACGCACTTTTCTCTACACAGCGCACCCTACAGCTTCGGAGGAGATATTTTACAACACTGACGTAAAAACTCGTTGATGACCCTTCCCCATCCACTTCTACTCTAGCCATGTGCATTTGTTTTCAAAGAAGCCGGCAAATGCGTGGAGCGATGCCTGAGGTAGATGTTCATAAAGAGTAGACAAGGTTATACACTTTGAAAGGGTGATACAATACTAAACACATCCTTTTTTATAGTTGACGGGGAGATGTTATATCCTAGATTAGAATTGTTTTATCTTTGGTTGTTGAACAGAACGGTCAGTGTAAGAGTGTTGGCCAACATTTATGTATCTGCTCAAGTACGACACTAATGTACGGCATTAGAGGGAAATGGATTCAGAGATCCAGACGGTATGCTGTCGCTAGTCCCCGCAGGAGTTGTCAGATGCAGATGCTGTGTCTGGAAGATGAGGGACACATTTATGTTTATGTGTAAATGCTTGCAAATAAACATTGTGATTAAAATATTGTATTTATATGGTTTATTTATTTATGCGTATTTATATGTTTTTAAAATCTTTCCATTTTTTTTTTTTAATAACAGATGTTTGCACCACCTTTCTTTAATTTCTTCAATAATACACACTTTTTACACACTATTTATTTTGGATATTGAAAGACATGCAAGTGTCAGTTCTTCATGGTTTGTTTTTTGCCTTACGGCTATTGTGTAACATCTTGAGGGTTCTCTGGATTTCCTTGTGACACTTGTACCCGCAAAAGTTCGGATGTGGGTGGTGGCTGTACCGGGGCAGGCAGTCCGAGCCGTCTTTCTTGGGGCATCAAGCCTCATAATAACAATGCTGTTTGCAGACTTGTAACTAAGAAAAAACTACAAAGCAATCTTTTTACAAACATGTTTACAAACGGGGAACTACTCAAAGGTATAACATGGCTCAAGCTATAATGTAGGTTTACGTACCGTAACAGTTCTCTTACCGACGAACATGTGCTAACTAGCAGCTCTCGTGCAGGGTACTGCATTATATGGCCAGCCGGACATATCACATGATATAGGCTATACATTCTTAGAAAAATCTGAGGCATCCGAATAGCGGTCTAGCGATCTAAATAAACAAGAACCTGGAATCCTGGAATGTCGGTCAGTCTCCCTTTTCTCTCTCCGACATTGGGTTTCTCTGTCTCTTTTTAGTCGGCTGATCCATGATGAATGTAACAATCCCTTCGCTACTTGTGTTTATATCGAGCCGGTTCTGTGTTTGTGGGTCTGTAGTGCCGTAAAGCAATTCGGTGCTTCGCGAGACCCGAGACTCCTGCGAGAGTGGGCGGCGGGTCGCCGGCAGAAACTTCCATATTCCCTTTTTCCGCCAAGATGCGCTAGAGGGAGTCGAAACAGCGACCAATCGACCCATAAAGTGTTATACAACCATCACAATGACTCTAAACCTGTTATGTTAATGTAAATTAAGCCAAAAAAGTTGCACAGTTCCCCTTTAAAGAAGCGACCAATACCAAACGGAGCCGATCTTCATCGAGAAGAGAGCAATCAATCCCAGAGCACTAAAACTCTGCGAGCAGCGGGGCGCTCTGCTATCAGACAGAAACACGCTAACATTAAAGCACGTGCAATGCATTTAGCTCATTTATTTCCTCATAAACACTGAGAAAGCCCTGTGCAGATAGCATCCGTCGGTGACACCGACTTGTCCCGACCCCTCTTTCTTTAACCTTGCTGATAGCCGTACATGAGGCCACCTCCGGTCTGACATGTCGGCATCCATTGTGCGCCACCCTACCACCGAACGCCATCTGCCCCGCCGTCGGCTCGGCCAATCCCGTCTCCCCTGAACTTGTCTGAGCATATTAATGAGGCTTTACCATCGTGCTTTTACTGCTTTGTATTGCGTGTTGCTCTGCAGCTGCTGGTTCCTGTGTGCAGAGTTGCCAGATTGGGCCGACATTTCCGCCCAATCTGGCAACACTGGCCCCCGCTCGCTGTAGCTAGTGTTGCCAGATTGGGCCAGATTTCCCTCCCAATCTGGCAACACTGACTGTGAGCGCTGAGGAGGGAGGGCGAGAGATAGCGAGAGGGACGGCGCGTCGGCGGAGAGAGAGAGATTGCAGAGCAGCAGAGCTTCGGAGGCTTCAGCCATGTTAGTTTTGTGTTGTGCGGGCCAGCGATGAGAAGGAGCCACCATGGCCTTTTCACTAAGCGGAGACGAGGAGGATTATGAGTCAGATGCCGAACAGGTCAGTACTCATGGATTATTTGTTGATCATGCCTGCTGCTGCTGCTGCAGTATTGTCAATTTGTGTGTGTGTGTGTGTGTGTGTGTGTGTGTGTGTGTGTGTGTGTGTGTGTGTGTGTGTGTGTGTGTGTGTGTGTGTGTGTGTGTGTGTGTGTGTGTGAATAGCGATACCTTTTTTGTAAATGATACACATTCGAATAAGCGCATCTTTCCTTATTTAGAGCAATTAAGATGCATTTGAATACCCGTTTCACAAGACTCATGTTTGAGGATAATAGCTTAATATCCGAATTATGTTTACATTGGTACACACCTGGAGATCACTAGATAATTTTCCTTCAGCCTTTGGTTGTAGCACGCAGTGAACCGTCTTAATATAGTCGTCTATGACGCGGCCTGACTGATGGCGACGTTATCGTTATGCACACGGATGCCATGACATGACTCTATATGAACCCCTTTGGCTTTTAGGAAAACATTCTCCTTCAGCCCGGGCCATAGCATCGATTTGAATGTTTACGTTGAAGCGCAGTAGTTGGGCCTGGGGAGCCTTGTTGTGAGTCTGCTTTCCCCCCCATATGCGCTCCACCAAGTCCCCCCTGCGCCTTTAAGAGAGCTGCAGGCTTCAGTGTTGTGAAGCAGGAACTGAAGGGGGATGGGGAGCAGGAACAATGAGGTGGCTCTTACAGCACTTTGGCTGTTAGGTCAACAAAAAGCCCATAATGATCATCAGACCCGTGCTATCTTTTGAGGAAAGGCATAATTTGTTTTCGCACTTAATAGATGGCATTGCAATGCAATGCAGTACCACTCCCCTGTTGTAACAAATCAACAGTGTGGAGGTACCGGTTTGTTAAACTTATGTAATATTTTCTGTTTGTGTTTGTGTGTGTGTGTCAGTCAGTCAAACAGGGAGCTATATTACTTTCCAGTGAAATCCAGACGGATGCTAACACGCATTACATAAGTAATGGACCGTGCTGTTGTATTTTTTAATAAGCGCTAGGCAAATAAATCTCCAAATTCCTCAAGTATTACTCACTCAAGTTACTGTAACTATAGGTCAGCTGATCTCTTGCCTCCGAGCAATATCTGTAATAATAGCCACTGACTGTTCTTCTGTTCTGGTTTTAAGTTGTGATGTTGATTTAGTGATTTAAGACACAAAGGTTTAAGGAAATAATCTACAACTTGAGTCTAAAATGAAAATGCCGGAGTGGATAGAGAAACCAAAGAGGCCTTTCACTGATATTGCTTAGCAGTTGTTTCCAAATAGACCTAATCTAAAAAGCCCCCTGGGCACAGATGTTTGACGAGGGGTGCAAGATGTTGACACAGTCCAACTGGAAGGATGATGATGATGAATGTTATGAACACTTGTTATGTATTATACAAGGGGGGGCAGGTGTAGCTGTTCACCCTCATAATGTCTTCTCCTGATGTCTCCAAACCTTCGGCACAGTAAGAAAAATGTTAAATGGAAACTGCCCTCATGGTTCAGAATTCGAAAACATCTGCTGCTTCCTGCTCATTCGTATACTAGTACCCTCTGTCTTAGTTATTTATTTCACAATATAGTTCATAAAAATAGGAACATGACCCCATGACTCAACTTCTTGTATGTTTCAGATTTGAGTTTTTGTGGAATAGGGCACTCTGAGCAAGACGTCTCTCGAATGGAGTGGTGCTCCACCTTGACTCATTATGTTTGGTCACCTACAGCTCCTTCCTCTGTTGTTTTGAACAAGCGTCTAATGGGAAACAAGTAGCCACTACCAGTGTAAACAAACATGCTTCTATGTTTTTCCTGGTCATCCCAAGGAGTTTCCATCTCGTCTATTTATCAAGATATGTCATCACACTTGTTTCTATAGTCTTGCAAACAAAGCTGCCGGGCTTGGACAATGTGATTCATCACGTTGATTTTGTGTACTAAAGTCAATCTGAGCAAAAGTGCAGGAAACAGAAATTAAGTAAGAAAAAGCATAATAAAATGTCAACACCCAAATGAGAGGCTCCTTTGTGAGTGGCCCTGATTTCAGGACTGGATGTTCCCTCTCTTTTGGTACTTTGATGTAAACAAATCGGCCTGGATTTGAATTTAGCCTGGAATGTTCGCATGCTAAGGTCGTATTAATTATTTACTTATTTTTTTCTAAATACACTGCGTGTCAAATAAGGATTTTCATAGTGGACAACGGGCACGACGTGTTTGTAAATGTGTTTTTAACCACAATGTGGGTGATTTATCATTATGAACGATGGGAAGACTGGGTCGTTTCATTATCTTAAAATAACTAACTGCATTCATCTTTGCCATGGCAACAAATGCCCCTGCTTTGCATTCCCTGCCAGAGACCAGCATCAACTAAAATGATCCCAGTCCAACATAAGGCCTGGTGAGACCGAGACAGCCTGGTATATTTTTCTTTTTGGTTAATATGGCCCATATCGGCTGCGTCGCACCTCTGGATTACCACTAGTGAGGCAATGTGTTGCCAGGGAAATGATTCTTCCTGCAGCGGGAATCCCAGAACCGATGGGGCGTGCCTAGTCCTGTCTCCCTGTTCTTCCATGGGAAATGGGAAGTTGGAGAATGTGTCATGTAGGGAGTGTTTAGATCTTCGCCTGGGGGGGGTAAAGGACGATCAGGTTGTAGTCGGGGTCATTTGAGGGGAACGTTGCCTGGTTTGGGGGTCTGATTAGGAAAGAAACTGAGAAATAGACCTTGTGTCTTACTACTTTTTTCCCTTGTGCTCGGAGCCATACTGAAACATCCCTCTCTCTGTCTCTGCTTCTCTTGTCTTGTGTGCGTAGCAACGGGCGGCCAATCGCCCGAAGCCCAAGGTGGGAACGTCGGCGGCCATCAAGCTGCCGTCCAACCGCAACTCTTCGGGAGCGCGGCGACGGCGGACGCGATGCAGGAAGTGCGAGGCGTGCCTGCGCACAGAGTGTGGCGAGTGCCACTTCTGCAAGGACATGAAGAAGTTCGGGGGGCCGGGGCGCATGAAGCAGTCGTGCATAATGCGTCAGTGCATCGCGGTGAGTCCCGACCGGCGGTCAAAGACGAGCAATTAACAGAGATGGGGACAATGCCCGCTCTACGAGAGCACTTCATTGATTATTGAAGTAGGTTATGTGGAGTTATACTTTGTTTGTCTTCTAGGGGGGGAGATGGGCTGGACACCCGTGGTTCATTGAGACCGCTCATCATTCACACGTCAAGGATTCAATAAACAACGTGCGTGTATGTGTGTATGTGTCCCATCAGCCGGTGCTGCCCCACACGGCGGTGTGTGTGGTGTGCAAAGAGGCGGGGAAGGAGGACACACTGGAGGAAGAGGAGGACAAGTTCAACTTCATGCTAATGGAGTGCTCCATCTGCAACGAGATCGTCCACCCCAACTGTCTCAAGGTGAGGACGGGAGGGGTGTGTCTGGGAGTGAAGTCTGTCTTTGACTCTCACCCAGAAAACCGATGAGTCACAGCACGGGCATTCCACACTCTCTCCTGGCACACATGTTTGTGTGTGTATGTGTTACAGTAACACAAAAGGCATCCCGGAAGTTGAACCCTATGCTTTGTTCAGGCTGACTCACGGGACTGACTCAGAGGCCTTAGACCGCGTAGTCATAATGAACACAGCAGTTACTCACTATACCTACTATACATTATTTTGGTTGACTGTTTTATCCCCCATAGGCATCCATTGCGAGGATATGTGTCATCTTTTGACACGTGTCTTGTGTCAAATCACAGGAATTATTTTAGATCAGGCCAAGCTTAAAGGTCCCATGGCATGCTACTTTATGGATGCTTTAATATAGATATTAGTGGGCTCCTAACACAGTATTTGAAGACGTTCCCCAAATTCAGCCGTGCTGCAGAGTAAGCGCGACTACAAGCAAGTCGCATAGTGACGATTCCCCAAACACACTGTTTCGGTGTCTGTAGCTTTAATGCAAATGAGGAGGAGAGAGGCGGGTCAAGGAGGAGGGTGGGGGTGTGGCCCTGAGCAGCTTGCGGCCACGGTACCATGCGCTCGGTTTACAGTGGATGTATCGCAATGGCGAAATACCATACCTCGTTGTGGAAATACCAGAGACGTCAAAGAACCGACGTGTTATGCGCCATAACACCAACAGCAGAACGGTTATCCAAATAACAAAGAAGTGTACAACACTCGCGTTACAGTGTGTGTAATCACACACACACACACACACACACACACACACACACACACACACACACACACACACACACACACACACACACACACACACACACACACACACACACACACACACACACACACACACACACACACACACACACGTGGCGCTCGCACGGTCGTGTCTCATTGGCAGGCCAAATTCACTGGGCTGGCAATGCAAAGAAGGGGGAGGATGCATCTCCCCTTATGACGACATACAGGGAAAACTCCAAAACGCCGCATCTGAACTTCATTTTTTCAATGGTGGAACAAAGTGCCTAGTGCTCGTTTTACACCCAACAACATTTCTAGCTACTGGGGCAGGCTAGGGGGACTCATATAAATGTTAGAAAACCTCAGGAAGTGAAATTTTCATGCCACGGGATCTTTAACCAGTTTGATTTGAACAAAGAGCAGTAGAGCACGGCAGTACCCAACACATTTGTTCATCTTAATTCTTCTTAATAAGGCTCTCTGCTACCTCCCTCCCTACGTTTACCTACACTGAGAAGGGGTGCATTTCTCCCTCCCGGGATTGACGGGCAAAATAGATTCCTCAGACCAATTAGGCCCTCATTGGTCAGAACTCATCCGGGAGCGATGGACACGGGCTCATCCAGAGCAGGCGCAGTGTAGTTGATGATCTTTTCTGCTGTTTATTCCCCCAGGTGAGCGACGCTACGGGTGTGGTGAATGATGAACTGCCCAACTGTTGGGAATGCCCCAAGTGCAACCATGCAGGGAAAACAGGAAAAGTAAGTACCAACATAAAGGTGTTTTGGTCAGGGTTCTGTTTTCACTCTTTAGCCTTTCAGTCGGATCAGGAAAGAGTCCACTCCGCTTCTGGCAGTATGATATTACCGATGCAAAGGTGGAGGACTCCAGGCTACGTGTTTTGAATGAACTATTAGTAAAAATCAAACATCCAAGACAGCATCCTCTCCAGTTACTAAGATCCGGCCTACTGCATGCGCTTCTGATTGGCTGGTGAGTGACAGCCCCTTGCTGTAAACTGAGGTGTTTATCAATACCTTCTGGTCTAGCAGCAACTCTGTGTTGGTGTGGCCTCGAAGGAGTGTTAGTTTAGCGTTCGGTTGGGCCTAAGCATGTGTTAAATGCTGGTTTTACTTATCCACCACTGAGGTGGTCGCGTCTCGACTGGTAAGGCATGGGGTTATCCCTGCCAGGGTCTGCAGGTTCGATTCCCACTGGGCCCACTCTCTGCCAAGATGTGTATGCCCTCATGGTGTGGTGTGACGCTGTTGACAGAATCCAGCAGATTGCTTGTTTGTTGATGTAGGTTCCACTCCCCACGTAGCCCTCAGCGCCGGTGGCTCTGCCGGTTCGCGATAGGCTGAAGGTATAAAGTTGTCTCTCTCCGTTTCCCCCCCTCTGGTATGTAAGCAAAAAAGAGGCCCAGGATTCAAGTATGCCTCCAACCTCCCGGGCTCTCTGCTGCGGGAACAGAGGCCCCAGAAGGAGGAGGGGGGCGAGGTCCTGGTGGCCCAGGCCCCCAAGAAGCGCCCCGACCGGGAGGAGACGCCCAGGTACCGGCCGGAGGAGGTCCTGCACCACCGGCAGCCCCCCATGCTGTCCCCCAGTGGCCTGAGCCGACCCCGCTTCGAGGAGAAGCTGAGGAAGAAGAGGAAGCTCTTTGACGAGGACGAGTACGAGGACCTGGGCGTCAACAAGAAGGTAGGTCTGGTGTTTCCACGTCAAAAAGCCGGTGACTTTAAGACGCTTCCGGAGGTTGTTGCGTTGGTAACGTTGTCCCTTTGTTTCTCCTCCCCACAGGAAAGGTCGGACGAGCCCTTCTTCCCCAAACTCCTGCATCAGATCAAAAGGGAAGAGGAGGACCAGGAGGAGGAGGAGGAAGACTACGACGAAGAAGACAAGGAGCCCCACTACCGCTCGGCGGTGGCGGAGAGACGCGGGCGCCCCGGGGACGAGGCGGACGACAAGGAGCACAAGGCGGACCTGCTGCCCCCGCCCGTCAAGACGCCGGTGGCCGACAGCGATCAGTCGCTCTGCAGCTCCCCGCAGGCGGGCCCCAGCAGCGAGGGGGGCAGCGAGACGCCTGAGAAGGGCCCGCGGCCCAAAGTGCGGCGCAAGCGGCGGCTGCCCAACAAGGAGCTGAGCCGGGAGCTGAGCAAGGCCCTGAACCAGGAGATCCAGAAGACGGAGGACTGCCTGGCCAACGAGAACCGCCAGCCCTTCAAGACGGAGCCCGAGAGCGAGAACGAGGAGCCCAAGAAGCCCTTCCGCCACCACGGCGGCGACCTGGGCGACCAGCGGGCCCACCTCCGCGCCAAGGAGATGAACGGCGGCACGCCCTGGGAGCTGCGCCACTTCTACCCCAGCCCCATCACGCCGCTGGGCTTCAACCGCAGCACGCCCACCACCCGCCCGCTGCCGCCACACTCGCCGCCCAAGTGCGTGCAGATGGAGCGCCACGTGATCCGGCCGCCCCCCATCAGCCCCCCGCCGGACCGGCTGCCCACCAGGGAGGGCCGGACCCACGTGCTGCAGCGGGAGCTGTGGATGAGGGTGTTTGGTTTCCTCTCGCACAAGGAGCTGTGCGCCTGCATGCGGGTCTGCAAGACGTGGAACAGATGGTGAGCACGCCGCGGCGCTCGAATCTTGTGGGGATGGTATGTCAGTGGGAGGGGGGGGGGGATCTCCTGTGCGGACCCTTTGGAATTACGTTTGGTAGAGTCTTGTGTTGCGCTGGCGCCCCTTTGTTGTTGTTGTTGTTGTTGTTGCAGTTGTTGTTGTTATAACGGTTGTTATAATGGGTGATGTTGTGCCACCGGGCCCGAGTGTGATCAGCCATTACAAACTGTTGGAAAACCTCCCTTTTGCTGTGTTGTAGTGACATCACAAGTGGGAGTGACCCCCTAGATGTGTGCTGGATAGACCAGTCCACCAGCATACCCAGTGGACTGTATGTAGCTGATATTGTGATTGTCTATGTGGACGCTCCCACTTGTAATATCAGTAAAGCACAGGAGGTGGTCAGTTTCCAAACGGCTTGTAATAGCTAATCACACTCACACCTGATGCCATGATCTTTTTTTATGACGCCTTTCAGGGTCGGTCATGACTTGCAGTTGACGCAACAGTGGTGAATTGATTCCTTGCGTTACACAGAAACCAGGAGAAGAATGTGATATAAATAGTAAATGAGGTGTGGATGTCAAGTGGTTGGACCTGTTGTGTAGCAGTAGTAGTAAACCTTAAGAGGTCTTCTTAATGACAAATGGTATTTGTGTTCATAAAACATTCAATACCCTAATACAACCTGGTGTGTTGACCTCGTATGGCTGAACCTCTCGAGTGGCATACCGTGAGGTGCCTGCCCGTCAGTTGTCCCATTATTGGGTCTGACCTGTCCGTCTGTCTGTCAGGTGCTGCGACAAGCGGCTGTGGACCACCATGGACCTGAACCGCTGCACGTCCATCACCCCGCTGATGCTGAGCGGGGTGATCCGCCGGCAGCCCGCCTCGCTCGACCTCAGCTGGACCAACATCTCTAAGAAGCAGCTCAGCTGGCTCATCAACCGGCTGCCAGGTGTGTGTGTGTGTGTGTGTGTGTGTGTGTGTGTGTGTGTGTGTGTGTGTGTGTGTGTGTGTGTGTGTGTGTGTGTGTGTGTGTGTGTGTGTGTGTGTGTGTGTGTGTGTGTGAGAGACTAGGCAACATGTATGTTATCAGGTAGATCCTGGTGGATTTCTTAACATTAATGGTTACCATTATTATGGTTTATTTAATATGTGACATGACTTCTTTATTAGGATTATTATAACTAGTACTATTGTCGTTATTATAACAAACGCGCCCTCCTGTGCCTTCAATACTAGTCGTGTGAGGAATGTAAAGCTAACACAATCCATTCACAAGACAAGAAGACGTTTCCTGTGCAAAAGGACCTGTTTTGACTCCTGTGTGCGTGTGTGTGGGGGGGGTTCAGGCCTGCGCGTGCTGAAGCTCTGTGGGTGCTCCTGGGTGGCGGTGTCCGCCCTCTGCACCTCCAACTGCCCGCTGCTCCGCATGCTTGACGTCCAATGGGTGGAGGGCCTGAAGGACGCCCAGATGAGGGACCTGCTGTCCCCCCCCACGGACAACCGACCAGGTAGCCCGTGTGTGTGTGTGTGTGTGTGTGTGTGTGTGTGTGTGTGTGTGTGTGTGTGTGTGTGTGTGTGTGTGTGTGTGTGTGTGTGTGTGTGTGTGTGTGTGTGTGTGTGTGATGGGGAGGAAACAACTGTTCAGCATGTGTGTTGACCAGTCCATGTTGGAAGAGGTTCCTGCTGGAACTCACTCAAGCTAAGCTGCTTCTGGACCCACTAATCTCTGGATGGGCTCCAAACGCAGGTTGCATTGGACACAGAGGCAGTCAGCACAGAGGTTCTCAGTTTAGAACTACAGAGAAGCCTTTGGGCTCAGAGGAGGGAGCCCTCACACTGAGACCTACTCACACTCTCCCCCATCCTGCCCCTCCGTCCCGTCAGGCCAGCTGGACAACCGCTGCAAGCTGCGCAACGTGGTGGAGCTGCGGCTGGCGGGCCTGGACATCACGGACAGCTCGCTGCGCCTCATCAGCCGCCAGATGCCCCAGCTGGCGCGCCTGGACCTTAGCTACTGCAACCACGTCAACGACCAGTCGGTCAACCTGCTGACCGCCGCTGGCACCACCACCCGGGACTCGCTCACCGAGATCAACCTGTCAGGTGAGCCAGGCCGAATGAGGGGGACGGGGGGATCTGTGGGAGGATGGGGTACCTGTTCACCCTGAAGAGGCTATACACTGTCGAATGACCCATCCTCTGATTTCCCTGTCTCATGTCCTTCTGACCTTGATGCCCTTTTGGCCCTCGAACCCCGCGCAGCCATTTGTGTATTTGCAAATTAAGTTTGATCATTTAACGAGACGG
This sequence comes from Gadus morhua, assembly GCF_902167405.1. Classification (NCBI taxonomy): domain Eukaryota; kingdom Metazoa; phylum Chordata; class Actinopteri; order Gadiformes; family Gadidae; genus Gadus; species Gadus morhua. Next base: position 21,688,865 of record NC_044053.1, read on the forward strand.
TGACTTTGGTTACAGTATGTAAATGTCAGGAAAATAGCTTCTCCAATTTAGGAGCTGGTATTGTGTGATATAATAGGGCACAATAAAACCACACTTGCACTTTGATTTATGGTTGAAACGTTGTGCCTCATCCTAACCGATCTGTGCTCCCCAGTGTGTAACCGGGTGACGGACCACTCGCTCACCTTCTTCAAGCGCTGCGGCAGCATCTGCCAGATCGACCTGCGCTACTGCAAGCAGGTGAGCAGCATGGCCTGCGAGCGCTTCATCGCAGAGATGTCTGTGAGCGTGCCCTTCGGTCTGAAGGAGGAGAGACTGCTGCAGAAGATCAGCTAGTTCTCCCCGGATGGCCAACGTGGACACAGAAACTGTATTTGCACTAAGTGGAAGAAAACGAGTTTGGGATTACTCTCTATCATATCCTGTTTTGCTGAGATGTGACGCCGATTGAACTCCTCAAGCGTGTTCAATTCTGGGGGCTTCAATCTGTGACGGACTCCTTTTGCGCTGGACAGACACAGGTTGGGGTAGGAGGGTTGGAAGATGCATGTTTTTGTGTTTTTAGGGGGAACCCCGTTCTTTTTTATTTGCTTGTAATTGAGAGTCTGGCGGCATTTGTTTTTTGTTTCTTTACATTTTGGAAATTATTTTTATACAAGTTGTCTTATGAGTTTAGCCTGTCTTTCTGAAACTTTTTCCTCTCCCGAATATATTATAAAGCATGTATTTGAGCTAAATATTGTCCCTTTATTTTTCACTTAGCCTTGAAAACAACTATGTCTCTTATGTGCCATTGTGTTTCTGAAATTAGTGTTTCTGAAATTGTGTTTCAGAAATTATGATTGTCAGGACAGGCAAAACACATGTACAGTAATGGATATCTGAATAATTTATCACAAATACTTATTGAATATCCAGAATGTATTTCCATAAATATACTTAAAGAAAAACTAGAATATATGTCCATTACTGAGAGGAATTGTCTTCTCTAATGACTGTGTTGGGGGGTCAGATCTGCCTGTATCTTCAACTTTAACTTATTGATTTGTATTCTGTATTTATTGTTTTGTTCAGTGTGTCATATTTGATACATGTTTCACACAGAATTGGCTAACATATCTGCAAATACTTGTATTCTAGTTTGAGCCTATATTTAGATACCAGATGTGGGGTGTCTACTATAAAGGAAAGTACTGTTGAAAGTACGCTCTGTGCCCTTTATAAGACAGTTAGGCCTTGATTGACTAAACACTCCTGTTGGCCAGGGTCACTTTTTTCAGTGAAACCACATCCACGTGATGCTACCATACAGATAAAACAAAAAAACACACATCAAAAGCACTTTAAGTGCAACAGGTTTTCATCGGTTTGCTTTTTTATAAATTTTGTACTAGTTTTTTATATTTTGGCCTTTTGTGGGGATTTGTATTGTGCTCAAATAACTCCAGTTACCCCACGTGAATGTGCTTACCTTGTTTATATTTGTAAATCCAAAACATCCCTGTTCTGATATTTCATTAAAATATGTCACTTGTACCAGTGTTGAATACTTAATTCAGATACGATCAGTAATGTATTGTGCATTCGCACTGGCCTTTCCCTTAAAAAAATGCAATGCAATAATGTTTATTAAAATCTTTAATTACCAAAATAAAAAGTTGTAACATTCCCAAATACAAATACCGGCTGTTGTACAGAGTCTGAAGGAAAGGGCGACATGCTCAGCCACTGTCACCGACCACATGACACGCCTTCAGACAGCACCATGGATTAGACTGAAGACTGCATTTAACAAGGAGGGGAGAAAACACGCCCATATTGGTTCACCTGGGGAGGTAGGTGTGTGTGCTAAATATTTTTAATACTTTTCCCCACGTGGCAAACCCAACAGTGCCAAGTCTTGCTGGTTTTTCCAAGCGTAGGGAACATTTAGAGTGAGACTCTCAAACACAAAGTTAATCTGATATTACACATTTGAAATCAAATAGAAAAAATATATCTGTACATCTCAGTGATATGGTTTTGTATAACTGTACCGCAAGTCACTTTTTTCATGTATAGTTAGTACCACAGCTGCCAGTAAACTCAAAGCTATATATATATATTTATGTATATATTTTATACTTTTTACAATGTGTAATAAATGGACAGAAAAACAACAATGTTACCAATTCCCTTCACGGTGCATAAGACAAAACAAATGGAAGACTACTGAGAAAAATCAAATTGACCGTCGTTTTAAAACAGTAAAAGAAAGTGAATTAGCACTACGGTTGTATTGTATGGTTGGGGGATCAATGAGGGGCTGAAACGGTGGCCATAGGGCGACGGCATATTGCTCCATGTGATGTGTCTTCTGAGGGCAGTGACCTGGAGACAGGGCCACCGAGTGTGGCACACCATCACTCAAAAGACCTTTAGGCTTTCACTGTTATGCAGGGATCACTAAAAATGAAACCAAGCACATAAATAATGCATCCCTTTACCATTCCCTCATCAGAATATATCCCATATTGAACAAAAAGAAAATTTACAAATGTTGAAACAAATGTAGGTATTGATACACTAGGTATCAATATTTTAATTATTTGCACTACCAATGTATTGGTAATGTAAATAATTAGCTTTCTGCAAACCCTGAAGGCTGGGGCGACTGCCATTGGTGCATCAAACTCTTAAGCATTGATGCCCCGGCTAAGGTCATTGGGTCATGGGTTGCGCTGGAATGATGGCATTGGTGAAACGAGCACAGAATGAGTACAAATCGGAAGGTGCTTTCCAGCATACCACTACCAACCGACCGTGGCCTGGACTGTCGGGACAAAAAGGGGTGATATTATGACACCAGGTGTGAGTGTGATTAGCCATTACAAGCCGTTTAAAATTATGCCCTTTTCTTTGTTTTAGTGACATCGCAAGTGGGAGAGTCCACCTAGATGTATGCTGGGTAGATAAGCACCATCTGCTTTAGTCCAGTGGGTAGGCTGGTACACCGATCTATCCAGCATACATCTAGGTGGACACCACTTCGATATAACTAAAATCACAGTAAAATACTGATTTTCAAACGGCTTGTAAGGGCTCATCCCACACCTGGTGGCATAACATAACCCCTTTAGGTATTTTTGGCACCTGGTTTAATTGCCCCTTCCAGGTCCTTTGTATTGTTAGAAGCCTGCAGTGCAGGTCAGCAGGGTTTCAGCTGTGATTCACATTAAGGTGTGCAGTGCTCCGGTTGCAGCAGGAAGTAGAGGACTGATCCGGTGGCTGTGGCTCAGTGGCATAGTGAAGAGCGGCATTCAAACAGACTGAGCTGGGCTGAGAACCACACATTCTTCATTCAAGTGGTTGTTATTTGTAGGATTATGATTTTAAACGAAATAACACATTCAGGAGCAAGCACATTTTCAATAGCAAGTTATCAATAGGGTTAGTTGACTCATTAAGGAGCAGACTCTACATTACTTCTCTTTGTGGATTCCTTCAATCAAAGTCCTAATTCTGAAACCAACATCGACATTACATCAGCTAAATCAATTCCATTTCCACCAACAATTTTCCATTATATTGATTATTATAAAAGTTATTATATATATATATATATTCTCAAATAAAGACAGATCTTCATCTTCGTCTCTCGACAGGGACCACAGACGCTCAGTGGACACACTCACACGCAGGAAACCAAACGTAAACCCGGCGGTTCAATCAGGGGCCGGGATGCTCTTCCCAGGAGGCCCTGCAGCGATGGCCGTACCTCCGAGGTGATGTGAGGAATGGCCCCGCTGTGAGGTGGAAGCTCAGGACTTGAAGACGTGCACGGCCCTAACCACGTACTGCCTGCAGATGGGACACTCGCTCATCCTCTTTCCGCACTTGGTGCACGTGACCATGTGACCGCACTCCAGCAACACGCAGTCGATCACGGCATCCATGCAGATACGGCACAGGTGGTCGTCTTGGCTGGACAGCCTGGCCTTGTCGACATCTGCAGGGGGGGAGAGAGAACAAACAACAGATGGGAGTTGGTTGGACGATATAGAAAAGCCTGATGAAGAGCAAGGTGAGGGAGGGTGTCATGAGGATGCTTTCATGGGGTGGCATGCCATCGCCATAGAGAGATAGAGCGAGCAGAGTTGTAGTTGGTATTTTCTCCGTGAACCTTATTCGCTCAGATGTGGATAGTTCAGCCTAACCAAAAGCCCCACTGCAGCAGAAAAAGGAATAGCATTTTCTTTGACTTCCATTACAACCACTTATTGTTCTTTGACTGATCTGTAAGTGAAGTAGTGAAGTGAAGAAGCTTCATTGTTAGGATCTGCATGGTAATGTGATTCTAAAGGTCTTCTATCTTATCAATGACTACATGAACTTTGTTGTGAGCAGGGGGAGATATCATTCAGGGACTTCTCAACTTCTGATGCAAAAGGAAAGTCAAAATGTAGACAGCTTGACGAAAAAAGATTTATTGTTACCATCCCGTCTTTCTCTGATCCCTATTAGCACTGTGATCAGCATCACTTGTTGATGTTGTTGTTGTTGTTTAGCACTTCCTCCAATATTGATTTAATGTTTAGCTTGTTCTCAGTTTGACCTCGGTCACTCGATAACAGCAGCTGCTAAACAACCAACAAGAGGTCAATGGCAAAAAGCGGCAACAATCATGGAAGGGCTTGACAGAGGAACAAAAGCTTCTGCTGGGATAGTGAATGAATGAAGGCCCTGTTCAGTGAGCGTGACGGCCAGGAGCGGTGATGGTCAGTGGAGGACGATGGGAGGGGGCCAATCACAGAGATGGACACACATGAAGACCAGCACGCAGTGAGCCTTTTGAGCCATAGTGCCTTACCTCCGAGGACACCATTGCAGATAGGAGGAGGGGGAGGCAACGCCACCACTAGTGGGTGGGACAGGTAAAGCAAGAGTCCAGGTTAGGTGGCGCTTTGGGATCAAGTGATCAACCAGTGTATAAAAGCGGTAGCATGTCTGTCATCCCTTCTCTGGTGTAGTCAGTATCAGTCATCCCTACACTGGTATACAGTGAGCATCAGTCAACCCTTCACTGGTGTAGTCAGTATCAGTCATCCCTACACTGGTGTAGTCAGTATCAGTCATCCCTAGTATGGTGTACACTGAGTATCAGTCAACCCTTCAGTGGTGTAGTCAGTATCAGCCATCCCTACACTGGTGTACAATGAGTATCAGTCATCCCATCACTGGTGTACAGTTAAGGTCAGGGAAGGGTTAAGAGATCAAGCATAGTCTCTAGTGTTTAGGCTTTTTGACCCCCGCTGAGATTCTGGGATGGAATGACAATCCTGGACAGCCATTTTTACATGGGATCTTTCTTTTATTCTTAATTTCGTTTGATTTAGCTTTTAATGCTCTCTACTTTGCTGCACTTCCCCGTTTTGGATTAATAAAGTGCAATCTTACAATGCATCTTATATTGATGACAGCAGGAATTTAATATAGCTATAATATAAAGAGGCCATCATTATTGCAAAGGTTAAAATATATGGTTCTATTTGAATAGAAAAAGGAAATGAAGTTTCCAAAGGAAATTAGAATAAAATTGATATATAATTATAGGATTTACAGTGCATGCTCATTAGGATCTACCGAACACACACCAAATATGTAGAACACAAGCTGCTTCTTACCTGCAGTCACAGCAGCACTCAGGTTGTCCACTGAAGAAATAGAAGATGGCTGTTAGCATTGTTCAAAATTGTAACACCAATGGGATATTATTAAGATATAAATAAATATGACTAATCTTGGAATTTATATATGTGTAATTGAGTCTTTACTAACTATGCTAATTAAATAATTACTGTTATCCAGGTAAGTATTGGGGTGCATATGATCAGTACAAAGCATGACATTTAAAAAAGGTACAATATGTAACAATCGTATTGTCCAAGATCCTAAAAGGGCCATGTTATGTCATCAAATATTGAGGAAACATGCTTTGTCTAAATATCGGCTTCTCTGACCACAATAGAACAGCCAGTAAGTTCTCGTCTGAAATGTCACTTCCCTGTTGGGCCGTTGGTTTTGGTTTGCCACATGAGCTGGTTTGCAAACAAATACATCAGCTGATCAACTTACAGTGTAGGACTGGCTGTCGCTCGTCATTGTCCAAATACAATAACTGCGCTCTTCTCAAAATATGATGTTGCACTCGGCTCACCTTCAGACTTTATTCGTACAGTCTCAACCTGGCAACCCGAGTGAGACCACTCTTTCCAGTATTGAGATTTGTGAATTTAGAGAGCAGTTCCCATTTGAAATGCTCTGGGTCAATATTACAGGTTGTACCTTTGAAAAAATAGTATTTAAGAAAATATATTTTTTCACGGTCTCTTAAGTCAACAAAAAAACAAAACACTCGCACAACCAGGGCCGAACGATATAGGGAAAAAAAATCGTATTGCGATATTGTCTTCTGCGATACGTATTGCGATATGACAAAAAAATAAAATTAAATAACAAAAATTCTTATATTTTTCCTTCATGGTAAAATGATTGGGGTGATATTGTAGCGTTTTATAGTCGTTATACAGAGCGTTATGTTGCCGAATTAAGTGGGGATGTTTTTTGTCGTTTTGCCTTTTGTTGTGGCAACAATTACAATGCACTCTGGACAAAGTACTGTTTTTTGGTCAACGTCGTCTTTTCTGTAACCAAAATGGTTCATACAACTGACGTTTTTCAATTTGGAAATAATTATTTTTGCTTGCTCATTTTGAAGCTTTGCTCCATGACTAGCGGGGGCTGTCTAAGACGTCTTTGGTTGTCAGATCGTAAATGATCAACATGATCGGAGGTTCGCTGTGCATCCAGAGCCTGCATGTCACTCCCTAGCAACGAACTGTATGCAAGAACCTTTACATCCGATTAAAAGTCTTATATCAGACTGATAGAGTTTGATACGAAAACTTTATATATCGTGCAGCGCCACACATAACAATGCATCCAAAACATGGTAGCACAGCACTGAGCCACAGGATGGGAGGACGGCAGCACCCACTTGATCTCCGGTTCTCCTCCGTCTCCCGGTGCAGACGGCTCACCCGCTCCACCAGCTCCCACTTCTCACAGCACCCAGAGTAGTTGACAAAGTTCCTGGACAGGATCTCTTTCAGCTGCCGGACCGACAGGCTCTCGATGTCCCGTGCCCCTGAGAGGTCAGACAGCGAGGCCCGGGCCCGCCTCCGCGCCTGGGGGGTCACCTGGGAGGGGGAGGGGCCCACACACCAACACGTGAGTCCTATGGAAGGTCTCTGCAGAGGCGGCGAGGCGCTCACCACCTTCCGCAAAAGACTCAGGACTCACTTATATAGAGTTCACCTAGACTCTGCATAGCCTCCCCCTTACCCCCTCCAACCCCTTATGCACTTATTGTATGTTGTACGCCCTGGTACTTAATGTATGCACTTATTGTAGGTTGTACATCCTTGCATTTAAAAATAGTACTTAGCATTGAGTAGCATCTTATCCTAGCTATCTTTGTTGTAAACAGGGAAAGGGTTAACCTTGCAATTCGAAGTGCGTGGCACTTGGTTCTATGAACATCCTTACTGTACCAACAGCGATATATTGTCGTTTCTCTTTCTTCTGACAAATGTACTTATTGTAAATCGCTTTAGATGAAAGCATCTGCTAAATGCCCTTAATGTAAAACAATGGGGCTGCTCATCATGTTTCCCTGTTGAACACACTTTGTACTGAACATGGCACTCTTCTTGATTTACACTTCCTCAAGAAGGATCGTAAAAGTAGACTGATAAAATCAATGAATCACCTCATGAGTGGGGACACTTGGGGTAGGGTCCAAGTTGAGGAGGGAGACAGACGTGGCATCGCCGTTGCCCTGCACATACAACATACAAAAACAAACGCACCTTAAGATGAGTGTGCTGTATGCAATGCTGCACCACAATCCGAAACAAATGCAACAAAACGCTAATGGGTAGTACGTAAGGCTGCACAATAATCCGAAACAAACGCACCAAAGCGCTAGTGGGATGTACGTTTTGCTGCACCAAAATCCGAAACAAACACACTTAAACTCAAGTGAGAAGTATATAATTCTGCACAATAATCAGAAACAAACGCATCCCCCTGCGCTTTTAAGAACGGTAAAAAAACGGTATTTAAAAAGCTCCTCCCACTATCTAATGTTTCCTGCCTGCGACGAGGCAATGCTCCATAGTAGGGCTGCTCACCTGGCTGCTCACCTGGTTGCTGTCGGAGCTGTCCCCCCTGCCGAGCGGCCCCTCCCCGGGGGGGGCGGGGAGGGCCGCCGGCTCCGACGCCGACGGGGCGACCGAGGCCGGCGGCGCAGGGGGCGAGCGAGGGCGGAGGCCGGCGGTGTGGGGGTGGTCCTCGTGGGGGGGCTCCGCGCGGTCCGCCTCGTGCTGGTGGACGTCCTCCCCCTCGGAGCGGCGGTGGCAGAGCACCAGGTCCACCAGGTCCTCCTTCTCGCGGCAGGTGTCCGTTGGGATGTCGCGCAGCAACAGGTACTGCCGCAGGTCCTTCACGCGCAGCCGCATGAGCCGCGGCCGCTGGAAGGCAGTGGCCCTCAGCAGGCTGCAGGTGGCGCACGCGCGCAGGCCCTCCTGGAGCAGCGAGCACAGCGAGCAGAAGCACTTCTTGCAGTCGCGGCAGACGTGCTGGTGTGCGTGATGATGGGGGAGACACAGTGAAGCATGAACTGATTGAGGTAGACAGTTCAGAAGGTGCATGACCGATGCAGATCATGCATGAACTTAACAGTGATCATGGAGCTAAAAACATGGCCATAGTCAATCTATGAGGCTTCCCCAAAAGTATTTGGTGAAGCACTTCTTGCAGTCGCACTCGCAACAGACCTGCTGGTGACGATATAAGGGGGGGGGGGAAGAGAGAGAGAGAGAGAGAGAGAGAGAGAGAGAGAGAGAGAGAGAGAGAGAGAGAGAGAGAGAGAGAGCCGATTGAGGTAAAGATAGTGTGCGGATTAAGTGCCGGTTTAGAAGTTACATGACTGATGCGTTCTATGAACTTAACCGTTGTCACATAGCTAAAAACATGGCCATAGTCCATTTTTTGAGGACAAAACACGAGTATTTGGGGAAGCACTTCAGTGTCATCACAGTTACAGCCTTTTTTCAATCCTCCACATCTGCTCTTTCCTCCAAAGAGGTGGAGTCAGAGAGACAGATGTCTTCTAAGTGACAAACCTCAAAGGAACCTGCTCATGCTCTCTGAAATGAACAGACAAACATGCTCCCATAGCATGCAAGCTATATCATATGCATGCATGCATGCATGCATGCATGCATGCCATGGGAGCAGGATTGAGGTCCAGAGCTTGGAGTTGACACCTTGTAAGCTTCAGGCTTCAAGAAGAGCAGTTTCACTCCACCGACACTCACTATGACCAGAGTGGGGTGTTTCTGCATCAACTTATATTGGCCGGCCAGCATCACAAACAAGTATTCCATTTTATTTGAGGCTTCAAGTTGTCCTCGCCAGTACGGGACTGATGACGTAATAGTGCTTGTTACGAAAGCATCAGAGACCCCATAGAATAACATCAGTAACCGGAAAAGCCAAATAATACCACTGTCATTTCCAATAACATCATGTTCAAGAGAACTATGCTAATACTTTGAAACATGGGCTGCATCTTTACACATGCATAACATTCATTAGATCTATGGCTGGCTGGGTTAAGTGGAGGATTCTATATTTAAACTCTGAATGTGTCCTCATTAAGGTATTTTGACCAGAATTCTAGTGTACAACAAATGAAGTAAATGCTTTAACAATTAATATGATACGAAGTCCAACAGCCTTCAATGGTGTCCAGCCACCTTACCTTGCGTCTGAAGACAGAAAAGGTCTGGCCACAGGCTTTGCACACAAGACTTTGGGTCCCCGAGGCGGTCGGCGGATACGTAGAGTATCCCGCACTGGGTGCGAAGCGAAAGGGTCCAGCACCAGCTCCAAAGCCTGGCTGCTGGCCTCTCACTGCCCCCGTGCCCATGACCTCATTCAGCAGACCACAGCATGAAGCCCACATGGACGAGGCCCCAGCCTGACGAACACAAAACAAAAACCGTCATGTGTTTGGTGGGGCTTGTGTGTTCGAGTTCTTTCGTGCTCCACTCAAAGGCAGATTCTTGCGATCCAAAAACAGCAGCACTATCTGAAATATTAATAGGCCGATCTGTGGTGTCTTGAATGTAACAGGCACCAACGACTGTACGAAAATTGAATATTTATTGAAAAAGGGTTGACATTTTCCCAGTGCAGAAGTAAAATACATGCAAAAAATATGTAATATATAATGTAATATGTAATGTAAATTGAACAGCCCCTAGACACATCAAGGCCAATATAGTTTAAACAAATGCCTGTACGACGCACAGTCTGTCCAGCTCATGTGTATTATGTATGCGTTCACTAGCAATCATACAGTAAAAAAAAAAACTGTATTAACAAGATTATCTCTGGTAAATGCAATGCAAACATCCTCCATGATATCTGCATGTAGCTATGAAGAGTCTTGGCCAAACCAACAATAATAAATTAATGTATTTACATGATCACATACAACCATTTATGTCTATTAAGCGGTGTTTATCTACCTGTGTGTATCTAGTTATTGGGTATTCAAGAGTCAGTAATCCCACCGTCAGCTTAACCTGCCGACCTAACAACATTAGAGGAGCTGCGGGAGCTGACGGCTGCTAGCTAACAGGACAACACGTATCGGACTAGCGGGGGTTGAGCTCACACAGACGGAACATAATAATAAATACAGAAGCGGACCTTCATCGCAGCTCCAGTGTGTGGCCTGAGGGAGGGCAGACGGACGGTCCGGTCATTGCGACAAGTTGCACTTTCGAGCTAGCCAAGCCTTCTCCTTCTTCTCGGTCCACGGACCCATCGGGACGCGCAGGTCCACACTATGCTGGTGCGCAGTGTTGCCAGATTGGTCCAGATATCCCGCCCAGTCTGGCAACACTGGCTGCAGTGGGCTGCAACCACTGTGTCCAGTGTTGCCAGAAGGGAAATCTGGCCCAATCTGGCAACACCGCCTCTGGTGCGGCTGACGATGACGTAGTGTTGTGAATCCACCAACGGCAACGCATTGCGGAAGAGATGCGCAGAGGAGGCCAGAGCAGAGCTGCGTTTTTCACGCGCAACTTTCATTTACCCACAACTATTACTTTTTACATATTGCTGAATCAATGAACATTCGTATCGTAAGAAGCTAAACGGCCGGCTAACACGGCATACGGAAGTCTCAAAATGTATTTTAATTGGAGATAGGGTTGTTTTAACACCACCTCTCGGGTGCTCTCAAGTCAAATATGCTCAGCTCATCAAGTGTTCTCCATTATAATCACATTCATTATAATAACATATTTTAGGACAATTACTGAATATATTAAAGTGGAGAGGGGAAGGGAACAAGATGGATCATCAAATATACAATATATGTTCACATCAAACATATGTAGATATATAAAAATATAGATATAAAATATAGATATACATACAGATATATTTATATATTAGCTTATCAAAGATTTTGATTGTAAATGTATTGCGTGTTTTTTATTGTTATTATTTGAGTTTTGATATCTACATACTAAACAATACTTTTTTACTGTATTGTATGTTATGTTTGTGACTGTTGGCCGTGCACCTAAAAATACAATTAAATAAATCTAAAATCAATCAAATGTACATTTATATTAAATGTAATTGAACGTACATATCATGCATGATATCTTATATGCATGTTTGAATTGGTAGATGGCATATCGAGTGTTCTGCGCTCGATTGGTCGGGCTTCCGGAATGTGTGACGTATTTCAAAATGGACCGGAGGTTTTTTTTATCACATGAAATACAATGACACGGGCAAAGTAGTTGGCCTCGTATGCAGATGTATGTATGTACTTGTATGTAGATGTATTATTACATATTTTTATCCAGGTCCTTTCAATGCAAGTGGTTAAGCTTGCTGGAGCTGGTTGATGGCCAACTAGTATCTCAAGGCTGCAAACCAGATTATCTGTCATCAGATATTCGCACATCAATATTTCGTTTTATGCCAAAGAACGAGTCACTTTTAAACAATGGCAAGCGTACACGAGAGTTTATATTTCAACCCCATGATGACAAATGGTGTAGTTCACGCCAATGTGTTCGGTATTAAAGACTGGGTGACGCCGTACAAAATCTCCGTCCTTTCCTTGCTGTACGAGATGACAACTTCCAAGATCGCTCTGCAAGAAAAAAGACGGCTCAACAAACTGATTTTGCCCTTACAACAGGTACACTGCACACAGTAGGTGATATGCAAGTATTCAAAAATACTACAATGGTTCTCGTTACCTGAGTCTTTGTTTTTTTCGTTTTGGGATCATCATTAGGGTCCAGACCTGCAACTTGGACAGTTCCTTAAAACTGTCGAGGATTGTTGCCCTCAAACTGCATTCGCTGTAAAAATCAGGTAACGTTAATGTTCTCATGTAGGTGTCTCAGCTTTTGTCTTCCATCTGCTGTTTGCAGTGTGACATATGTTTTTACATTTCATCAAAGGTTGAATGAGATGGCTGATGGAGAACTTAAAGACATGGAGTTCTTCTTCACAACCCTACCTAATCCGACATTTGACTCTGAGGCATATAAAACAAGTGTTGTCGGTAAGTTTAGCATGCATCCTTATTTGAAATGCCTCTTTAGACTCGTCTTTGTCTTTATTCCTAAAACGACCAAGTCTTCCTCTTTCCTAGGTCTGTTTATTAGACACATGCTCCTAGCCTACAACAAGCTTTCCTTTAGCCAGGTGTACAAACTATACAAGTCCCTGCAGCACTACTATCACGTTTACGACGCCAAGCCAGTCGATGGGCAGATGGGGGTGCCGACGTTTGTCGCCGATGACTCGGATATGGACCTCACCAGTACTGAAGTAACCATTGGGGACAAGATGGAGAGGGAGTTGGACTCCCCTCTGCTTATATCAGAGCTTCGGTTAGTGATGCTTTTCATTATCAAGTTTAACATGGGCGTGACTTGATGTGACCTAAGTTATGCAAGTGTGGAGCTGAACCAAAGCTAGGAGAGTCTAAGCAGAGGTACTGTTAAATTATGGTTTAAAGTGTACATGTTGGTTGTTTGGTTAACGAGGACTTTTTGCGTTAGAAATGAAGATCCAGTCAGCAGAGGTCCCCTCTCACAGAAACAAGCGGAATACTTTCTTGCCAAACAGGTGAGTAAGATCATGGAGGGATACAACTTTGGTTTTAACGGTGGGCTTATAAATGAGAGGGGGTGTAGGACGGACCTTCAGTTTGGGCGGGACAACCTTATGGCAGGGGTGGCTGTGATTGGGCAGATCGGTTTTGACACAAAAAAAATAAACTTGAGATGGGCGTCTTGAGGGACCAATGGCTGGCTGCAAACAGAAGTAAGGGATCTAACCTGGTAAAAGCAACGCGTTGGGTCAGACTAGAGGAAGCCTATATCAGGGGTAAATAGTAAACTGCAGTTTATGAAAAACCTTCCTCCTCCAAGGCATACCTCCTGAAGAACGATGACAACAAAGCCCTGAGGCCTGCCAAGCTCCAGGAGGAGCTCAACAACATGCTAAAGTTCAACCCCGACTTCGCTGAGGCGGTGAGACTCTGTTCCGATCCACTGACCCACCCACCTCAGTTTAACACGCGTCGTTCAGGAGTTGCTGTTCTAGGTTTTTTTCGTCACATTTTATTATGAATGAACAGACTACTTTGCTGCATTAATTGGCGGCATTATCTTTTTGTTTTCTTTGTAGCATTAACTGGATTTTGAGACTGTTAACATATACATTCTTGAATGAAGATTGTATAAGTAGTAATATTTTAAAAATAAAGTATTAATAAAGGCATACCCTCTGTAACTGCACAGAGACTCAGCACATGATACGGTGATAAATCTTTCACTATGTCTTTAGTTCATCCTCCATTTCTTCCTCATCTTATGGCCCCCCAGCACTACCTGAACTACCTGAACAGCATGCGGGTCCAGGACATTTACATCTCCACCCACAGCCTGCTGCACTACTTCGACCGCCTCATCCTGTCCGGCAGCGAGGGCAAGAGCAACGGGGACGAGGGCTACGGGCGCAGTCTTCGCTACGCCGCGCTCAATCTGGCCAGCCTCCACTGCCGCTTCGGCCACTAGTGAGTACAAAGGGGTTCGACTCTTTGACGCGGGTTCAATCCCCAATGTCCACAGCCTAACCTTAAACGATCCTTCAGCAAGAGTTCTAATCCCTACTTGCTTTTGAATGACAGGATTCTGAATTCACTTTGGATGAACGTTTCTGCTTAAGGACTAAATGGTCATGTTTAGTCACTGTGTAGTTTAAAGTGGGTCCCTTATTCACCCTCGACCCCTCTTTTATGGGCATTTAGTCAACTGGCTGACCTTGCTCTGCAAGAGGCTATCCGCATCGCCCAGGAGTCCAACGACCACGTGTGTCTTCAGCATTGCCTGGTAAAAAACAACAACAATATCCGTTATTATCCGTTATAAAATCTCAGTCAGGTTTTTCCGGTTCTGTGGTGGTTCTTCTTCACACGTCTTTGTGTTTCGCTCCATTCTTCAGAGCTGGCTCTACACGCTGGAGCAGATGAAGGGGTCCGACAGCTCGGTGCTGACAGAGGACTCGGTGAAGATGGCCGCCCACTTCTGCCTGCCGGTAGGAAGTGAGGGTCCTGACGGGAGGGAGTTAGTGGATCTGTAGCTCAACAGATGCTGTCCTGCTGTGTGTACACCTTTCTTAAAGCAGTGTGCTGTTTTGAAAATGGAGGTGGGAGGGATTGTCTGAATGGTCGATGACTTAAAGGTCCTTGCCGTTGTTTTAATGCTTTATTTAAACCGAAATACTTTCAAAAGCATCTCCATTAGCATCACGGCACAATGCAAACCCTCTAGATTTAATAACATTGAATTTTCTGAAAGTATTAGGCGGGCAAAATGAAACGGTGGGTGGTCATAGACATTTTCAGTGTTGCAGACTGAATAATAATCCCTACTCATGTCTGGATTGCAACGAAGAACAGAACAAACATCCCATGTTGTTCTGCAAATGCTGTATGTAGTTAATTAAGGTAGAGTGAAGACATTAAACAATCGCTAGCTGCTATGCTAACTAAAGATATGATAATGAATATTTCGCCTAATTCGCTTATTATTCGCTTTATATTTTTCTCTTAATGAGGTTTTCCAACATTATTTGGAGTTCCCCTAGCCTGCCTATGGTACCCCAGTAGCTAGAAATGGCGTTAAGTGTAAAACTAGCACTAGGTATCCTGCTCCACCTTTGAAAAATGAAAGCTCAGATGCTCTGATTTCGAATTTCACCCCATATGTCGTCTTAAGGGGCCAAGTTACCTCCCATTTCTCTGCCTTGCCCGCCCAGAGATTTTGGCCCGCCAATTAGACAATGCGCTACGAAAGTTTGTGTGCGTGCGTGCGTGCGTGTGTGTGTGAGAATACACACACTATAACACGTGTTATACAGTACACTTCTTTGTTATTTGGATAACCGTTCTGCTGTTGGTGTTATGCCGCATAACCAGGGTTCTCTGACGTCTCTGGTATTTCCTCATGAGACTCGTAATGGGGGTTATCTCAGCCATGGTTGGGAATGAATTTGGAGAAAGGAACTTTGGCTTTGACTCCCTGGAGAACATGAACCGCGACAGGGAGGAGAAGGGGATTGTAGCCTGCGATTGTCTCCCGCCGGAGCCCCGATGCCCGGTGCCTCAGCAGCAGGCAGTGAGGCTACAATCCTTTCTCCTCCATGTCGCGGTTCAGTCTACTTCAGATTCATGTGGAAGTGGAAGAACCAGAGACATCGGAGAACCCGACGCAGTCGTTTGAGATTCATAATATCGTCTGGAGGCGCACACAGCTTTTGGCCGTGATAATATGCATCATATGATATAGATATCTATGCATGATAAGATATTATTTAGATATAGAGCTCCAGGACTGCCGCCGGAGCACCCTGAGTGTTCTAGAATACTTTACGGAACACTGCCAAAAGCTGTGTGCGCCTCGACATTGCAATGCATCCACTGTAAACACGAGCACATGGTACCGTGGCCACAAGCTGCTCAGGGCCACACCACCACCCTCCACCTTGACTTGCCTCTAAAAAACGTCACGTTTGCGGAAAGCTCATTGTGGGACTGGCTCGTAGTGGCTGTAATTCGGCACCAAGGCTGCATTTCTTGACCGTCTTCAAGTACTTATTAGGAACCCACTAACGGCTATATAAAAGCATTCATAAAGTAGCATGACATGGGACCTTTAATTTCTTTCTCAATCTGGCCACGTTTCACTGCCAAATGTTTGGGGTTTGTTTTGGTTTATTACCTTTTTAGCAGCGTCCACCACAAATCATTTTGGTTAGAATGGACATGTGTTTACTGAAGTGGACCTGTACAGTCCAAATATTGTGTGTTAGGGAGTTGGCAGATGAAGTTTGTTGAATAGGTCAATA
Source organism: Gadus morhua (assembly GCF_902167405.1). Taxonomy (NCBI): domain Eukaryota; kingdom Metazoa; phylum Chordata; class Actinopteri; order Gadiformes; family Gadidae; genus Gadus; species Gadus morhua. The sequence continues at coordinate 21,705,431 of NC_044053.1, forward strand.
TTCATTGGAGGGTTTGTTGGGATGGGGTGTAGTCACTTTTAGTGCTTACCACACACATTATTTTGGGTACACATCTTGGAAACACAACTGTGGTACATCAGAATGTACAGATGTAGGATAGTGTTAATGTGGATTCTGGTGGCAGGGACCTTGAAGATCATTTGGCTGAGCGGTCAGAGTGTTCATCATACAAACCCGGGGTTGTCTGCTTGGCAAGAAGAGGTCATTCATCCATGTCTTGCTGTAGTTTTACAAAAACCTGTTGTGGAGGTGGGGCGGCGTCTGGCCTGCAGGGGGAGCATGGAGCACCGGGTCCGCTGGGGTGATAGAGAGAGCGTCTTCCTTCTCTCTCTCTCAACCCCTGACTGAAAGACAAGCAGGCACATAAATACACACTTCCTGATTGGGTCAAATTGCAGACACCTGTCCGCAATCAGACCCCTTCACCCCAGCGGACCCGGTGCTCCATACTCCCCCTGCAGGCCAGACGCCGCCCCACCTCCACATACCCCCACCGCCCGACACAGGCCGGGGACCCATCCGGCCGTAAACCTACTCCACCTTGAACTGGTAAAGACCGAGCGGAGTGGAGAACGCAGTTTTTTTCTCGGGCTGCTGGAGACAACGGAATCTGCCAGTAGCGCTTCGTGCAGTCCAGGGTCGTATAATACGTGGCCATGCCAAGCCGGTCCACTGACTCGTCGATCCAAGGCATTGGTTAGGCATCGAACTTTGACACCGCATTCACCCTACGGTAGTCGACACAGAACCGGACAGACCCGTCCAGCTTCCCCACCAGCACGACGGGACTGCACCAGTCACTGTGGAACTCCTCGACGACGCCCAACTCTAACATTGCAGCCAATTCGCGCCGTACCACGTCTTGCTTGTTGACGGGCAGCCTGTAGGGACGTGTCCGCACCGTTAACCCGGGTTGCGTCTCGATGTTGTGAGTTATTAACGGGGTGCGACCAGGCAGGGGCGAAAAGACATCGGCGAACTGGAGCTGCAGACTGCCCACGTCAGCCGCCTGACTCCCCGGCAGATCCTCTCCTCGGCCGACCGGAGGGACAGGCCCCGGAGTAGGGACTTCCGGTCCGAACTCCTCTCCCTCCGGTAGTGTCGTGGCGAACGCGACCGGGACCACATCAATCCACCTTTTGAGCAGATTGATGTGGTAGATCTGTCGGGAGTCGCCCCGGTCCGGCCGCACTACCTCGTAATCCACGTTCCCGACTCGCCTTGTGACCACAAAGGGACCTTGCCACTTCGCGAGTAATTTGGTGCTAGAGGTGGGCAGCAGAACGAGGACCTTTTCCCCCAGTGTAAGATTGCGTAATCTAGTCCCCTTGTCGTACAGGCGTTTCTGATTCTCCTGGGCTTGGTGCAAATGCTCACGTGACATTACCCCGAGTGAGTGGAGCTTTGCACGCAAGTCAATGACGTACTGGATTCCGTTTTTACTGTCGCTGGACCCCTCCTTCCAGTTTTCTTTAATGAGGTCCAGGACGCCCCTGGGCCTGCGCCCATGGAGCAACTCGAACGGGGAAAACCCTGTGGAAGCCTGAGGAACTTCCCGCACCGCAAACAACAGAGGGTCTAGGCATTGATGCCAATTTCGAGCATCCTCCAGTACAAACTTCCGGATCATGGACTTTAACGTCCGGTTAAACCTCTCACACAAGCCGTCCGTGGCTGGGTGATAGACGCTCGTGCGGATGGCCTTGACCTTCAACAACCCGTAAAGTTCCTTCATCGTGCGTGACATGAAATTGGTGCCTTGGTCAGTGAGAATCTCTTTTGGGATTCCCACCCGCGATATGACATGAAACAACGCCTGCGCAACACTCTTCGCAGAGATATTGCGCAACGGAATTGCTTCCGGGTATCGGGTTTGTAGTCGATCAGGACCAACACAAATCGATACCCCTGTACGGGACGTTGTAATGGCCCGATAATGTCCATGCCCACGCGATTGAATGGGGCCTCCACCAGGGGAAGGGGCCGCAAGGGAGCCCTGGGGATGGCGGGGGGATTCCCCAACTGGCACTCGGGGCAGGAGGCGCACCACCTACGCACTTCCGCCCGAATCCCCGGCCAATAGAATCGAGCCATTATCCGGTTTAGTGTCTTCTCGTACCCCAAATGGCCCGCCATTGGGTTGTAATGCGCCGCCTGGAAAATCATTTCCCGGCGGCTCCTGGGTACCAGCAACTGGGTAACAATCTCCTCACTCTCGGTGTCACGACCCACCCGATAAAGCCTATCCCTAATGACCACAAAGTGTGGGTGAGTCAGCACTGCGTCTGGCTGTACCCTCGAACCATCAATAGCAATCACTTGGTCGAAGGCTGAGCGTAAAGTAGCGTCACGGGACTGCTCGAGGGGGAAATCGTCCACCGGTGGGAATCTCGGCGCTCAGACCTCGGGTTGAGAACCTCCCGCCTCCTCCCCCGATTCCTGATCAGCGTCGGACACCCTTGCATCGGCGCAGAACACAGCGCATGACCTACATGTCCCTATCTGTCGTGTCCGCACCCCCGTAGACTCGCTAACCGCCCCTGGAAACCCAGCCCAATCTAACCCTAGAATCAGGGGGTGCGTGAGGCTCGAACTAACCGCCGCCTTGACTCTATGCGTTTTCCCCCCATAACGAAATTCGATAGGGACCAAGGGATACGTGTGAACATCCCCGTGTATTAGGGATGGGCACGAGTAGTAAATTCCAAACTCGAGTGATCAAAGGAATTCCTCGAGGATCAATCGAGTACTCGTTTAACCAAATCTATTTTTAGAATGCAACGCATCTGCAGCAGGAATAGGCCTGATGATGAACGGCGATATTACCAACCAAACATGTAATGCTTATTCTCCATCAAAACAGTCAGAGTTATCAGAGTATTCATTATTTATTTTTGCAAACGTTCAAAACACATTTTCCTTACAAAAATAAATATGCGTCTCACAATTTAAATCACGTCGAACCAAGGCCTGTAACAGTTTAAAAAAAAAAAAAAACGAAACAGGTAGCCTAATCATTGCAAATAATTTAAAGCTGCCAATAAAACGGCAGCAATTGGACTATGGAAATACTCAGCGTTGTGATCTTCTCTACACGGCCGGGATTACAGCTGCGTCTTGCGGCGGTGAATATAGCCGACACACTCGGTTGCTGCGGGTCTGCTTTCCCGAACTCACCGTTGTGTTTCAGGAGCATATGTTGCCGCATAGTACTTTCTGGGAGCTCGATTTCGCTTGGCATATTTTACATTTCACCTTATGATCCATTTCTTTAAAGTATTTCAATTCTTCGCTGCGCTTTGCTTTAACCGCCATCTCTTAACTTTTTGAATTCTGGCGTGCCTGCACACGGCACGGAACGCGCCACACAGAAATGATTACATTTCATTCGCTTTGTGCCCACGGCATGCGTTAGTGGCGCCGACAGAAAATTGATACATTTGCTTCAGAAAACTTTGTTTGTGTGTGTATGTGCAAACTCGAATTTGCCTGTCCACCAACAGAGTTCATTTGTAACGAGGAGTACTCGAGTAATCGATTCCTCACGCCCATCCCTACCGTGTATACATCTCACCGAAACGCTCGATGCCTCTATCGATGCCTCGGATCGCACCAGGCGCTGATGGATCATGGTCTGCATACACCCCGAATCCAACAGCGCCTGGTACGTACCCCGCTGTACCCTCACCGGGATACGGTACGCCTCGCCGGGACCGTGGGGAAGAACCGGGGCACCGGTGACGCGGACGACCTGGCCCACCTCCATCAACGGACAGTCCCGCTGAAGGTGGCCCGGCCGTCTGCACCGCCAACACGCCTCCCCTGCCGTCTGAGTGCCCGTCTGCGGACGGGGTGGGAAGGTGCACTATGTGCCTGCTCCGGACTGGGACCCCCCCCCATCTCGCCCTCGGCCCCGGGGTGGGCCTGTCCCGCTGCAGAGCTGCTGCACCGGTCCGCGGGCTCGGCGGTCGTCGGTCCGACAGAGGGGGAGCCAGGTGGCCCTCCGATGTTGACGGCCGCCGGGAGGCTCCCGGGCTGTTGGTACCGGACCCAGGTTGATGTTCTGGTCGGAAGCCCCTCGACGAACCTCTCCAGGGCCACCTGCTCCACTATCTCCTCCGGTGTGTTTTTTTCCGGGCCCAGCCACCTCCTCGCCTGGTCCCGCAGCTGCTGGGCGTAGGTGAAGGGCCGGTCGCCGTCGTTGAAGGCCAGGGCCCGGAACCGGCGGCGTTGTTCCTCCGGGTTAAGGCCCAACCGGTCCCGGATAGCCCTGGCTGTCCTTCTGGGCCGCCGCTGGTAGGCTGTGGGCCACGAGCTGGGCCTCTCCCGTCAGCAGCGGCAGGAGACGGTGGGCCCACTCCTGCGGCGGCCACTCGGAGACCTCGGCTACCCCCCGGAAGGTCTCCAGGAAGGCCTCTGGGTCGTCGGCCTCCCCCATCTTGGAGACATATATATGTCGCCACGGTCGGGTTACCCCGCCGCGTTCTCCGGAGCCGAGTAGCTCCCGCATGGCCTCCCGGTCGGTGGCCAAGGAGCGGGCCAGCTCCACCAGGACCTCGTTCTGGGCCAGCTGCAGCTGGGTCTGACGCTCCGCTGTTTGTGCCAGGTGTCCGAGGACACTGGCCAATGACGATGGATCCATAATTGACTCCGCCCCACATTGGGCTCCAGTGTAACGGGTTCACCGGAGTCAGGACACATTTCTTTGTGGAAATGGAGCGAACTCCCGTTTATTTCCACTTCGGGTTAAACAAACAAAGTCACACAAACAAAAGGACAACGGTCAATGTTCAATCCGTCCATCTCATGGTCTTACGACGCTCTCTCTGCCTCGCAGAGAGCGTCTTCCTTCTCTCTCTCTCAACCCCTGACTGAAAGACAAGCAGGCACATAAATACACACTTCCTGATTGGGTCAGATTGCAGACACCTGTCCGCAATCAGACCCCATCACCCCAGCGGACCCGGTGCTCCATACTCCCCCTGCAGGCCAGACGCCGCCCTACCTCCACACCTGTGTTTTACTTTCTCGGTTCAATAGAAAAGCAGAATGACCACTAGCCACAATGGGGGATTCCTTATGAGTATTAACACCTTGTTACCCTTAAACGGTACGCTCATAGCCCCATATTGCAATTAATCCACAGTTTGAAGTTGTATTTGGCACTGCTTTCTCAGCATCCCTGCACAGTAAGATATATACTAAAATATGTTGCATGAAGCGCAACAATGAAATATGAATGCACCCATTTCAAATTGTTAAAAGATTGTCAATGTATTGGTCCCACTATCAATCATGGAATCCGACATTCTCGCTCTCCCTCTCTCCAACACACTGACAACAGACCATCTGTGCATATCCCCTCCTCTCCGTGCTCATTCTGAACCACAACATGGCCATGCGTGGGAGGAAGGATTGATGTAAGCTTTTCCCTGCAGAGAAGACGGCTGAGCAAATTCATTAATATAATCAATCCTGAGTTTCCAACATCCATATAACGGATGTTTGAAATTCCACAAATTTCTATCAAATATGTGGTCTGAATCTCAATGAGTTCTTCTTGAGAGCACATTTTAAACTAAAAAGTATAGCATATTGTACCTTTCAATCCACATCCACACACTTCCTTTACTACCAATGTGAATACACAGTGTTAGTTCACATGAAACAAATAATTGCACTGTTAGTATGTGCTCATCAGTCCACCCCGCTCATTAACTGCTCTCTCTTCTCCAGTACTTGGCCTCTCTGGGCATCCAGTCGCTGGTCCAGCAGGGGGCGGTCCAGGGCAAGTCAGCCCACGAGCTGATGGACGCGCTGAAGGACACGGACATCCTGCACTGGAAGCACAGTCTTTCGGAGCTCATCGAGATCAGCCTGGCGCAGACCATCTCCATATGGAGGATGTACGGCAAGAGGTCGGTACTGCCCCGCCCTCCTTCCCATGCCCCGCCCTCCTTCCCATGCCCCGCCCTACCTCCCTCCTTCCCAAGCCCTGCCTCCCCCCATACTATCTCTCCCTCCCGTGCTATCCCTCCCTCCCATGCTGTCCCTCCGATGCCTTCAATTGGTTGAGCCCACGACTCACATCTCAAAGCTGTTTAACAAGCCTCTCTTTGGATGTGGAAACGTTACTACTGCAATTACTCGGATGCTACTTCTACTACCGCCTCTCATTGTATTCATGAACATGGTTACATAGTTGTGTGCAAGCGTGCCTAGTGTCCAAGTCCCAATTCAGATGTCGTTTCTAATGCAACATTATGATAAGTTACTTTTACTTTAGTTAGTTGTATGCTTATGTCAGTGGTGATTTCTCTAAGATTGCAAGGGAAGCTCAGCTTCCCCTAAAATTAAAAAATTGAATGGACAAATATATACTGTTATGTTAACATTGCATTGCGTTAGAACACGTACATCTTGAAGACGAGTTCGTTCAGGAACAGCTGCTTATCGCAGGTTGACTGACTAAATTTCCTTCTCATACATTCCCGTAGTGTCACAGTGCATTCGCCTGTTGAAGCTCAGCGTTCATCCACTTCAATGGGCCCGCAACACCTTTTTTGAAGGATAAAACGTCGCCGGAGCTCTCTTTAGTCCACAGCTCAGTCCCATCGCAGATTTTGTAAGCGAGTCAAAGGCAAACTGAAACCTATTTCTTGATATTTGCTTGGCGAAACTGCTCGACAATTTTCATCATACATTTCATACACTTATACACACAATTACTTGTTTCAGTTTAACAGAATTCCCAAATGTCCTTGTTTGAGTTTAATATCGTTTCGGTAGTTCGGCCATCACTTTGATTCAGGCCGCCTGAGGTATGAACTTCGAGTCCTGTATCAGATCAGGACTTGCAGGGTGAGTGCTCTGTGGTTTCTTGGTGTTTCTTAAAAACACAGTTGGACAGTGCAATGCCTCAGCTTTACAAACTGATATCATAAGTGGCAACAATTGGAGCTACATCTGCAGGGGTAGAAAGGAGCTTCTCCTGTTTAAAGCGGCTCAAGTCCTACACCCACAATGGGCCAATGCCATTTAAGAATGCTGGCCAATGAGAGGCGATTGGTCAAGTCAAGACAGCTAGTTTCTAGTAGTTTGTATGACAGAGTCACAGCATTTCCTTGAAAGGATGGGGAGCAGAATTTACCTATAAATAAATTGACAATTTATAGGATGTAGGCCGAAAATGAGCTTCCCCTCTTTGACGGACCAGCAGCCGCCATTGTTATATGTATATAATGTAATATGTTTGATAGCAGACAAATGATGAACCTCCCTGTCTAAATGCACGTGCATGGAGGAGCCACCAGAGTGTGCCACGTGTTGGTACGGTGGTGGCCGTGTCCATGGGGTACTGATCTCAGCTCTGCTGTTTTCCTCTGCAGCACCATGGCCCAGCAGCAGGCCCAGCTGCTTCTCAACATGAGCAGTCTGGAGCCCGTTAACTTCGGCGTCACGCAGAACAACACGGAGGCCTTCGCCGTGGCTCTCTGCCACCTGGCTGAGCTGCACGCTGAGCAGGTCTCTCTCTCTCTCTCTCTCTCTCTCTCTCTCTCTCTCTCTCTCTCTCTCTCTCTCTCTCTCTCTCTCTCTCTCTCTCTCTCTCTCTCTCTCTCTCTCTCTCTCTCTCTCTCTCTCTCTCTCTCTCTCTCTCTCTCTCTCTCTCTCTCTCTCTCTCTCTCTCTCTCTCTCTCTCTCTCTCTTTCCCCCCCCCATTAGTGCAGCTATAAAGGAAATGGAAATAAATGAATCAGGCTCTCTCATGTATGGGCTTGTTGAGGGAGTGGGTGGAATCTCATATCTTATCAATGTTTTTGTTGGTTGTATTGTTTATGTTGCAGGGCCTCTATGGGGGCACCACAGAGATCTTCAAGCACCTCAAGGAGCAGTTTCCTCCACACACGCAACACGCCAAAGTAAGTGGCGCAACACAGACGAACCAAACAGGATCACAGTTGGGCTGAGCCAGCTGAATACAGGCTCAACGGGGGGTTTGGATTTCGCCAAGCGAAACAACCCACCTTTTAGTTCAGACTAGGGATGGGCGTGAGGAATGGATTACTCGAGTACTCGTTCCTCGTTACAAATGAACTCGGTTTTGCATATACACACACAAACAAAGTTTTCTAAAGCAAATGTATCAATTTTCTGTGCGGCGCCACTAACGCATGCCGTGGGCACAAAGAAAATTAAATGTATCAAATTTCTGTGGCGCTAGCCGTGCCGTGTGCAGGCACGCCAGAATTCAAAAAGTTAAGAGATGGCGGTTAAAGCAACGCTGAGTATTTCCATGGTCCATTTGCTGCCGTTTATTTGCAGCTTTAAATTATTTGCAATTGTTAGGCTACTTGTTTCGTTTTTGTTTGTTTAAACCGTTACAGGCCTTGGTTCGACGTGATTTAAATTGTGAGACGCCTATTAATTTTTGTAAGGAAAATGTGTTTTGAACGTTTGCAAAAATAAATAATGAATACTCTGATAACTCTGACTGTTTTGATGGAGAATAAGCATTACATGTTTGGTTGGTAATATTGCCGTTCATCATCAGGCCTATTCCTGCTGCAGATGCGTTGCATTCTAAAAATAGATTCGATTAAACGAGTACTCGATTGATCCTCGAGGAATTCCTTCGATCACTCGAGTTTGAAATTTACTACTCGTGCCCATCCCTAGTTCAGACTAAAAACTGGATCCCTTTAGTAAAATCCACTTTTGTTCTGTGGTTTCTCCTTTGTGTTCTCCTCTCAGCTCTGGATGCTGTGTGACCTGAAGATCCAGTTTGAGAAGCACATGAACGACGGGAAGTACCACCTGGCCCAGCCTCTGGTCCCCGCCATCAGGGCCCAGAACAAGACAGAGGGTCTCTACAGGTACCCCAACCCCCCCCCCCCACACACACACACCTGTCTGGCGTGGCTGTTCCTCCATCTGTTCACAGTGTGCAGCCTGACCAACCACCCCACCCCACAGGAAGGCCCAGGTGTTGAAGTCGCTCAGCCGCACCACGGAGGCGTACCGCATCCTGCAGAAGCTCCAGGTGCACTGTGAGAAGACCAGGTGCACCGAGACCATCATCAGGTAGGAGGAAGAGGGCCGCGGGGTCTGGGGCGATATGCAGCGGGAAGTCCTCATGTTCTTTTAGGTGTGTGTGTGTGTGTGGGGGTGTGTGTGTGTGTGAGACTAGGCAACATGTATTTTATCAGGTAGATCTTGGTGGATTTCGTTACATTATTTGTTACCATTAATATGGTTTATTTAATATTTGACATCTTTATTAGGATGCGTGTGTGCGTATTAGTATGTTTGTGTGTGTGTGTGTATATTGGTATGGTTGTGTGTGTATATGGGTGTGGGTGTGTGTAGTAACATCTTGGGTTGGCTGGGACCTGTGTCTCCTCCAGGGTCCTGCTCTCCACGGCGGAGCTCCACTGGGAGTCCTCAGACTTCTCCACAGGGCTTCCCCTGCTGCTGCAGGCCCTGACCCTGTCCCGCAAGCACCACCTCCAGGCCTTGGCTTCCAGGACCCTCCTCCACCTGGCCTTCACCCAGGTCTGCACCCCCACAGCAACCAACACAATAACATGCACAGTGTTATCGGTGCAAGTGGTTCAGATATAAATGTATACAATGCAAACTATCACTTTTCATGGATGCAGAGATGAAAGAGCAGAAGGTGGAATGTGAATCTCCCTCCCCCCCCTAATGTGCTGTTCCTGCATCTGTCCGGTCTCCCCTCCCCAGCTGATGTTGGGGGTCCCTGAGCAGGCGCTCAGCGTCCTCCACGAGGCCCTGGAGCCCATCCTGGCCCACGGCGGCATCATGGACAAAGGGCGCGCGCTGATGCTGGCAGCCCGTTGTCAGATGGCCCTGGTCGCCACGCGGCCCAACGGACGAGAGCAAGCAGGTGAGGACCGCCCCCTCCCCCTGCACCCCGCCCAGCATCCGCTCTTGTTTCACAACAGTTTTATTGAAGGGTCCAATGTGTAGGATCCGGTAGCAGCTAGCGGAATGGGCTTATGGCAACCAACTGAGAAACTCTCAGAACTCGCGTTCCAAAGGCCACGGTAGCCTGGGCTGGCCTGTATTGTGGCAGGCACTGGTAGGAATTTCCATTTTGCAAAAGAAACATTTTATTTGAATCGCACCAAGGGGGATTTTCTAGCTTGCAAATAGATCAGTTTAATCAATCACAATCAGGTATCTTTTGCATAGTCACCAGTGATATTGTACATGTTGTAGGACATAGCGGAGGTGGCAGCCTGTTCACGTTTTTCGACACGAAGACCTGACTGCATCCATTGTGGTAAACTACATTCAGAGACCTGTCGGATCAGATCGCTATCTGTGTATTGTTCATTCATCTTGATTGCAATCGGCGTAAGTGTTGACTTTCATGGCGGTGCTCGAATAGAAGTTGATGAAAGGAAGGTGTCATCAACAGTTTTGGGCAAATTACTTAAAAAAAGTAATCAGTTACAGTAACTAGTTACTTCTCTGAGTTACTTTTTTTCACTAAAAAAGTAACTCAATTAGTTACTCGTACAAATTATAAAAGTAACTTGTTACTGTGTAAAGTAACTATTGCATTACTTTCAAGTACATTTTTAAATGATCAAATGTGTCAAATAACTACCTCTGATTGGCTTACCTTGACAAGTTAATCTACCCAATCGTTATCATTAATGCGATTGTCTCGTGCCCACTAACCAAGGAAGAACAGTAAAGAGAGAGAGAGAGATCTAGTGGGTCTGGGGAAAAAAACGCTTAAATTATAGTATACTCATATATATATATATATATATATATATATTTCATAATAGTATTTACGTTAAATGACTCTGTAAAATTTTCAAAGACTGGTGTGGGGAACTCCTCGCAGTTTGCATGGTCTAATAATCATATATGATTATGATAAAAAACAAAATGGAAAATCACAATGATTATGATGAAAAAAAGGGTAATGACGAAAAACCAAAACCTCACACACATCGTCATCATAATGATTCTGACAATTTGTTACCCATGTTGAACCCTGTTTTCTGTAATGGTTGTCTCTCATTGATAAAACTTGGTCAAGTCTGATAGAGTCTGTCGCGCTTTTACTGCGAACCTTGCAGGTTTCCTCGCGAGTGCGTTTCCTCAACGCATGGGTAGACACAGCCTAAGCCGGATGTTTCTAGTATGCAAAACTGGTTCCTCCTGATTTCTCACACTCTGATGGCACTCTTCCTCTTCCTCCTGTCAAAACCAGCCGTGGCCATCCACACTCTGGACGAGGCCGCCTCCTACTTCTCCACCCTCAACTGTAAGGAGCGGCTGCGGGACGTCCGCTACCTGCAGGCGCGTCTCCACAGCTCGCTGGGGCAGACCGCCCAGCGCAACCGCTGCGCCATGCTCTTCCACCTCCTGGACCGCGAGCTGCAGACCCCCAGGGCGCCCACCGACATGAGGCTCTGACCCCCGGCTGCGAAGACCGCACCCTTTGCATCTGTGGACTAAAAGATAGAATGTATCTGCCGAGCCCGTGGATCGTTTCTTTGCGAGGATTGAATGGTTTTTTGTGACTAAAACGTATACGATTCAATACACGGCTTATGAATTTATGTATTGTTTCATCTCCATTTGTGTTACACTAGTACACTACCTTAAGTGCTTCAGTCTATTTCCAACCCGGTATTTGCGTATAGGACCGCTAGATGGAGATCTTGTCCTATCTTCCTCAGCTCCGTGTTTTCTTACACTCTGGTTAATGTTGCTTAGTACACAGTGTTCACGTTAGCCGGCTATAGCCGGACATTGGCCGATTGCACGCACGCATGGCCGGTATAATAAAATGTAAGCTGCCCACATGTCCGAGAAAAAAAGAAAGAAGTTCGCATTTATGTATGAATTAATCAGTAGCATATGAAAACCAGTAGCGGTTCCTGGCAGATCTCACCAGGGAGGCAAACACGAACGTGCATTCATGAACGTGCGCAGTGCACCCGCACATGCATACGCATGTCACTCAGTGGCCACGCAATTGAACGCTGATTGGCTGTCATCACGCGAAATTCGCATCAAAGTTTAAATATTTCAACTCGAGCAAATTTGCCGCGGCACAAATCCTCGTGAGCGCGCTCGCCTGTGCACGGCGAAAGTGTGGCGCGACAAATCAAAACTTGGCGGCGGTTTTCTCTCGCGAAAAATTCGGCCGATACGCGTCTCGCCAGTACAATCCCCGTGTCCAGTGTTCCTGCGGAACGAGGCTTTTCTCTCCAAAACAGGATTAAAACATCTATCAGAAACCGCCTAGCTAAGGAAAAGGTGACGAGGCTGATGCGCATATCGAGCCTTGGGCCGGGGTTGAAAGACTTCAACTTTTCGCAAGCAGCGGAGCACTTCCATGCCATGAAGTTGAATGGCTGTTATGTTTTTTTGCCTAGGCTAATTTAATAAATGGCATTTATTGAAGCGACTTAGTTTGCGTCGTTTGTCGTTTAAATGTGGACTTTGTGATTATTTAATTATTAGTGAATAACGTCCAGAAGATATCCCAAATGTCCGTTATTCTAGAATAGTGTCGGACATTTTTTCCGCCCAAGAAAAAGTCTAGCGTGAACCCTCTTAGTACCACCCCAGCTGACCCTCTGGACCCACAGTCAGTATCCTCCCCTCCCAGCCCGTAATCCAAGTCAAAAACCAAATCAGAATAATCCCTTCATCTCAAACTGACTCACTCCCGACCGGTTCAGAGCGGGATTGTGATCACAAACCCGTATCGTTCATGTTGAACACGCCCGGGCCTGTCCAACACGAGGGGAACACAGCCGGCATGCTGCCTTATCAGGCCGCGTCAGTGGGCAGGCGCTGGGTGATGAATGAGGGTGATATCTCTAATCGCAACAAGATGGATATGTTCTGGAGTGCTGGATGATTCCTGTGACCCTCGCTGAATACTGATGAAGACGGTTCTGTTTTTGCAGAGCAGGACAACATTCTCTCTTCACGGTCACATTATAATCTGATCGTCTGGAGGTAACGAGACATGATGTTATTTCATCTGAAGTGTGAAACAAATTCATGCTGAACAGATTTTCGATATTTTGGCCTGGAATGAATTTCTCAAATATCTTTTAGGAAATGTATTATAATGGAAACTAGAAAATGCATTTCCTGAAGAAAATGCAGTGAGTGCTGTAGTACAAAGTGAGGTTAATTTTTTTTTTTAAAAAGCCATACATTAAGACACAAAGAAACGTTAAATGACTTAAATCAAATTAAGAATTTGAACAAAAGTCTAAATGGAGTAAACAATGTAAACATGCACACAATTTAAGAAAAAGTAAATGGTTGGAAACAAATAAAGTGACAGCTGAATGAAAAGCGCAAAGCATTGCTAGAAAGTGTGTGTGTGTGTGTGTGTGTGTGTGTGTGTGTGTGTGTGTGTGTGTGTGTGTGTGTGTGTGTGTGTGTGTGTGTGTGTGTGTGTGTGTGTGTGTGTGTGTGTGTGTGTGTGTGTGTGTGTGTGTGTGTGTGTGTGTGTGTGTGTGTGTGCGTGCGTGCGCGTGTGCGTGATTAAAAGTAGCTGCATAAAGCGGGAAAAAAGAGCCCAATCTGGCAACACTGCATGAACGTCCTCCAAAATAAACCCAATCTGGCGGGAAAAACTGCCAAATCGTGTGTAGTAGTCTAGTCATAATTCCCATAGGCCCAATAGTAAACCCAGAAATGTTGAGTACACTAAAGTTTTATTGCAGAAATGTCATCTAGACCTATTGGATGGAATTCAACTTGGTTGCTAAAAGTTGCACTTTGGGCAATTAGCATAATTAGCATAAATAGGCAATTAAGGCGAGACACAACAGGTGAATAGGGTAAAAAATAATAATAATGGATACCGCTATGAAACTTTCTGAGTTGATTACCTATATTAAGATGAGAAAGAAATGTATTGCATGTTTTTTGTATTTTAATTTTTACATATGCAAATGAGGCCATATCTCGTTAATTATGCTCTAATTTGCATACACACAAAATCCGATCGTGTGATAAAGCCAGGCTCAAAATTATTTTTCCAAGGGGGACTGAGTTGGTGAAAACCTTTAAGGAACCTTGTAAGGATTTACAGTATTGACACATGAGAGTCTGGACCATTGCTAGATTCGGTGGTCCAGTCTCTAATCGACACGATTTTACGATACAAGTTATTGTTTTATTGATCAGGCTATGATATTAGATAAGAAGCTTTTACTTTTCATTCATCTATTTAGTCCAGACACTGAATTTCACGGTCACTAGCTATTGTGCTCTCCACTTGATCACTACTCTCCCACTGTGAATGACAATACCTCTTACATCGACATTTCCATCTGGAGTTGAACTACAAACTACATGAGGATAAAGAGTGCAGGATAAAGGTATGTAAGGCCTAGAAAAAAAAATTGTTTGGTTCCGGTTTCCGACCGACCCTGTCAATATATGTGCGACCCAAATTATTTTATGAGCTTTAAAAAAAATAAAAATGGTGCCCAGCAGCGAAGTACGGGATCATCTACCATTTTTTTTATGCAAAATATAATTACGTTTTGGTACAGCACCTCTTCATTCTGTACAAGGATGAGCGAATTTTCTCGTTTTTAAATGAAAACAACCTACCTATCATTCGCTGCCGCTGGAAAAAATAAAATAAATTCCCTACCTACCCATGACCTCAACTGACAACCAACAGTAACCAAACTTTTTTTTTTTAGGCCTAACTGTTAGATCTGTAGTGTTGGTAAAATGAACTGCCATTAGCTTAAATGAGCTATCTGACAATGAGTACGACTGCTAGCATCCTTCAATGTACTTGGTTGCTCTGTTTGCTTGCTTGTTAGCTAGCTATCCCCATAACCATTTTTCTTGCAACATTAACACAGCCATTAGACACAGGAACCGAGAAAAGTTATCTATAAATGAATGAATGCATTACTAAATGTAGTGGATACTTTAAGTGTTTTATTAGAGCAAGCTAATGTTTCTTATCATTTGCATGTATAGTAGGGCTGCTCGATTTTGGAAAAAATGAGAATCATGATTTTTTTGGTCAAGATTGAAATCCATTTATTCGGCATTTCAAAAAAAAGTTTTTTTTTACGGATCCAAAAGAATCGTTTCAACTCGATTTTATTAATTTGGAGAGCCAAGAATCGAAATCGTTATCAAAATTTGATTAATTGCACAGCCCTATTGTATAGCTTCATATTCATGCAATATCTTTAAACTCATTGATGCTAGGTCATCTTTTGCTTGTATAACCTAGAAGAACACTGACACAATATTAACAACTCCTTTTTGCTTCTTTTTCTCATTCAGGGTCCGTATGGACGGCAAAACGGGAAACTTCATCTTCGCACCATGTAATGGTAAAGGTAAAGGTCAACGTCAAGTTTTCAACATCTCAGGCATCAACAGAATTATCTCTCGAAGCAAAGAGAAGGGAGATGAGCTACACACAATCTTAGCATCTCGTGTTGCTTCTGAGGGAGACAGTCTTTCCATTCATGCACATAAAAAAACAAAAAATAATAAAAAACTCGGTCAATTCTGAGTCATGTAGGCCAGCAATCGAAGAATCTCTAAGATTTGTAGTAGAGGAAATGAAGGGCAACATGCAGGAGACGTGGACCATGTGTGAGTTGTATGAAATATACAGCACAAACGTAGGTGCATTGAGTCAGAAGCAAATGTTTGCAAATTGATGTGAATATTTTGGTAAAGAAATTGTAGTTCTGAATGTGGAAGGCTGTTAAACTGTAGTTGGTTTTAAGAATTACATAGGCAAGGCAAGGCAACTTTATTTATATAGCACTTTTTATACACAAGGCAGACTCAAAGTGCTTCACATATAAACATTGTCATACAATAAAATAAAATAATAGATAAGTAAAAGAAAAACATATGCAAAGAAATGGGTAAAATAGAAAAAGGCATTTTAGTATTAAAATAGAAAATAAAGGCAAAGTTAAAAAAGCTTTTTAGAAAGTGCAATGTATTTAAGATTTTAGCAGAAAGCTATAGCAAACATAAAAGTCTTCAGTCTTGTTTTAAAGGTGCTCAGAGTTTGGGCAAGTCTTAAATCCTCTGGGAGTTTATTCCAGCTATTTGTTGCATAGTAACTAAATCCTGCTTTCCCATGTTTTGTGTTTACTCTGGGGATAATTAACAGATTGGTCTCAGAGGATCTTAGTGGTCTACAAGGCTGATGTAGTGGAAGCATATCAGTTAAATATTTTGGGCCTAAACCATGTAAGAATTTATAGGTTAGCAACATGATTTTAAAATCAATTCTCTGACCTACAGGAAGCCAATGTAACGATTTCAGAATTGGTGTAATATGATCAAATTTTTTGGTCTTTGTTAGAACTCTAGCAGCAGCATTCTGAACAAGCTGAAGCTTCCTCAGAGTTTGTTTTGGGAGACCTGTGAGGAGACCCTTGCAGTAATCAAGCTTACTAGTGATAAAGGCATGTACAAGTTTTGTAAGTCTTCGCTGGACAAGAGCCCTCTAAGTCTTGCTAAATTTTTAAGGTGATAATATGCCGATTTTGTAACTGATTTGATGTGACTGTCAAAATGTAAATCTGAATCCATGATAACCCCTAGATTTCTGGCTTTGATTGAGGTTTTCAGGGACAGAGAGTGAAGGTGTTGGGTTACTTTAAGCCTTTCCGTTTTAGAACCAAATACAATTATCTCTGTTTTGTCCTCATTTAGTTGAAGGAAATTTCGGCACATCCATTCCTTCACTTGCTCAATGCACTGGCACAGCAGATCTATGGGCCGATAGTCATTTGGTGATAGCGATACATAGATTTGCGTGTCATCAGCATAGCAATGATGGTCAATATTGTTATTTTGCATGATTTGCCCTAGTGGGAGCATGTAGATGTTGAATAAAGAGGGTCCTAAGATCGAACCTTGTGGGACTCCACATGTCACGTTGGTTGATTCTGATACAAAGTCGCCAATGGAAACAAAGTAGTTCCTATTTTGTAGGTAGGACCTGAACCAATTTAAGACAGTGCCTGAAAGCCCCACCCAGTTTTCTAACCTTTCCAGAAGTAATGTATGGTCTACAGTGTCGAATGCAGCACTGAGGTCAAGTAGCATTAGTATTGAGGTTTTGCCAGAGTCTGTGTTAAGACGGATGTCGTTTACAACTTTAATAAGGGCGGTCTCAGTGCTGTGCAGGGGTCGAAATCCTGATTGGAAGGTGTCATAGCAACCAGTTGATGCCAGGAAGTGATTTAGTTGCTCGAGGACAACTTTCTCAATGATTTTACTTATGAAGGGTAGATTTGATATTGGTCTGTAGTTGTTAATAATAGAGGCATCTAGGCTCCGCTTTTTTAAAAGGGGTTTAATAACTGCAGTTTTCAAAGCTTTTGGGAACTTGCCTGACTGGAGAGAGTTGTTAACTATCTGCAATATGTCTACTGCTAGGCAGTCGAAAACATTCTTAAAGAGGTTGGTAGGTATAGTATCAAGGCAACAGGTGGATGGCTTTAGTT
Organism: Gadus morhua; assembly: GCF_902167405.1. Taxonomy (NCBI): domain Eukaryota; kingdom Metazoa; phylum Chordata; class Actinopteri; order Gadiformes; family Gadidae; genus Gadus; species Gadus morhua. Next base: position 21,722,989 of record NC_044053.1, read on the forward strand.
GTGTCACAGTTTCCACAAGATTTTGAGAGTCTATAACATCAAAGCATGCCATCCTTGCCACGTAATTTTTGCCTGAACAGGGTGGTAGTCCAACATTTTTGTTTGACGTGGAGATATTGATGGCGCGTCTGATACCTTCAATTTTATCAATATAAAAAGCTGCAAACTCATTGCATTTCTGCGTGGAATGGAGATCAGGTGGAATTTCTGTTGGGGGGTTGGTCAGTCTGTCAACAGTTGCAAACAGGGTTTTTGCATTATTAGTGTTGGTTTTAATGATATTGGAGAAAAATGTTTCTCTAGCATTTTTTAAGTCTAAATTGTAGGCACGGAGGCTCTCTTTATAGATATCATGGTGAATATGAAGTTTTGTTTTACTCCAGATGCGTTCAACCTTCCTGCATTCTTTTTTCTGTGCTGTTACAGAAGCAGCTTTTCTCCAGGGTGCCTTTTGCTTTCCAGAAATCGTTTTAACCTTATAAGGTGCAATGACATCTATGACTTTCAAAATTTTCAAATTAAAGTTTTCTACAAGATCATCAGCAGAACATGGGTTTAGAGGTGGTAGCAAGGAGATGGCCTTTTTAAAAAGTACATTAGAATCATTGATGTACCGTTTTTTGACAGTGTTTGATTTTGTCTGTATGTCGGGAATAAAAGATATGTTAAAGAAAACACAAAAGTGGTCAGACAAGGAAGGATCAGTCACAGAGAGATCAGAAACATTGAGGCCCTTTGTGTTAACCAGGTCTAGAGTGTGCCCCTTACAATGAGTAGCCTCTTTCACATGTTGAGACAGTTCAAATGTGTCCAAAATGGTAAAAAGTTTTTTTGCACACTTGTCATTCAAATCATCAGTATGAAAATTGAAGTCACCAGTTATAACTAGACAGTCAAATTCTGTGGAGATGCTAGACAATAATTCTGTGAAGTCATCGAAAAAATTTGCAGAATATGTGGGTGGCCTGTAAATAATTAATAGGAGAACTCTGGGGGAGCATTTCAATACAGCACTAAGGTATTCGAACGATGGAAAATCATCAAATAACATCTGTTTCCCCTGAAATACATTTTTAAATATAGCAGCAACCCCTCCACCTCTTTTTCCAGATCTACATGCATCAAAAAAGTTATAGTCGGGAGGAGCTGTCTCTATCAGAACGGTTGCACTGTTATTTTGTTCCAGCCATGTTTCAGTTAAAAACATAAAATCCAGTTTAGAAGTGTTAATAAAATCATTAACTAAAAATGATTTGTTATTAAGAGACCTCACATTAAGTAGAGCCATCCTGATGGTGCTGTTGATAGGCTTTAAGGTTGTTTTTGGTTTGGAGGCAATAGATATGAGATTTGTGAGGTTAGCAGTGTGTCTAAGTTTCCCTTTGTTTACTCTCTTAGTGGTTACAGTATGAATGCGAAAGTTGCCCTGCTTTGACGTAGGCAACCTTGGGTTCAGCAGATTATGAGAAACTTCCTTTATACTGTGTCTACGGCTGAACCCTTTTTTGTCTCAGTAATACTCAGGACTACTATCAGTACGGTGGTGGGGGTGGGGCGCCATCCTCCTGGGTGTTAGCAGCCTGCGGCCATGACGTGGCGATGCTATCATTGACACAGATGCAAGTTTGATGCCAGCATATTCCAGTTTCTTAAATTCGGCTGGAAAATCGCAAAGGGAGTCATTGGAGCTGGAGTTGTTGTTGTGGCTATGGGAGAGATGAGGCTGGAGGTCATCGTCGATGGGGGAATGCAGAGGAGGGGGGTGGCCGTTCCTCGCCAAGCCAGCATCAGCGATGGGGGAGGGCACAGTGTTGATGGCATCGGGCGGGCTGTTGTCTCTCTTCAAGGTCTGTGGGCTGTCTGCTATCTGTGTGTCAGATAGTGGCAGATTAGTTGTGTGGGGGAGGCTGTAGTCTCGCTTCTTCTCAACCTGTGCTCTGATTGTGGCCTGTGCGTCAGACCATGGCAAGATTGTGGCCTGTGCGTAAAGCGAGAAGAGAAGATTGTCCCTCAACAGTTTTGAGCCTAACCTGTTTGGGTGTAGGCCATCTGCTCTGAAAAGATATTTGCGCCCCCAGAATAAGTTGAAATTGTCAATAAAGTCCCTTCCTCTTTCATTGCAGACTCTGGAAAGCCATGTATTCAGTGCAAGTAGACGACTGAATCTGTTTATTCCCCTGTCAACTGTTGGTATGGGTCCACTGATGGAAGACTTGATGTGTATTTTGTCCAGTGTATCCAATAGATCAGTGTAATCCCTCTTCAGAAGTTCTGACTGTTCTCTTTGAATATCATTAAATCCTGCATGCACAATAATCTGTGAGATTTTGGGGTTCTCCAATATGATTTTGGCTAGTTTATGGTTGATATCACTAACCATTCCATATGGGAAGATGCATGTTTTGATCTTCTTACCGGTTATATCCTTGATAGTTGAGTCTCCTATAATCAGAGTGTCTGGTTCATCTGCTTTCTCTGAGATGGGCCCTTGTTGGACGGTGGCAGACACATGTGCAGCCCGCCTCCGTGGCGACTGGTTGTTCCATCTCTGTCCGTACCGTCTGTCCGGACAAATTTCAGGGGTCAGGGGTGCACAGGTGGCCGAGGCATGCGCAGCTCGCCTCCGTGGCGACTGGTTGTTCCGTCACTGTCCGTCCGGACGCATCTCGGGGCTCAGGGGTGCATCGGTGGCAGGCGCGTTCGTGGACTCTTAAAGTGGCAGGAACCGGTTCTTCAGTGGCAGGGTTGATTTGAGTGACGGGCTAATCCGGCTGATACATGTAACTTAAGCTTTGGGTAGCTTAGCATTTGGTGTTGAGTGAACTTGTTGATTCACTTTGGTATGTTGCTTTGGCTTAGGCATAAGCTAAAACACTGAAAATGGTCAAGCGGTCAAAGATGGATGATGAAGATGAAGTTGACAAGCTCATCAGGAGGATCAAGTCAGAAGTGGCCAGCATACCTAAGCCAAAAGATTATGATCTGAGCAATTTCTGCTTCACAAAGATCATAAAGGACACAAGTGCTTCCTTACTCTGCTTTGTGTCAAAACTTGTTTCTGGGGGAGCAACGACTAAGGCTTCACTCACCCTGACACAATCCATCCAGCAGCACATCAGTGGCACACACAATCATACAACACTAGGACTCGCCGTGAAACTCCACCATAAGTACGGTAGCTCAATGATCATGGCCTTGTAACCAAATATGATGAAGTTATACGCTTCCGCAAATCTGCAGCTCAGTTTGTTTCAAAGAACCCTGCTGATTATCACAAAAATCTTGGTCTGACTACTGAGTTGGGCCCCATATTCAGCCATGCAGACAACTATGACCTCTACATTGCAAGTCTGAATGGAACCAAGAGCACACATGCCATGGTTTCTGAGTTTACACAACATCCAGCACCCGGCACCATCATGACAGGAAACATTGGAGTGATAAACCTGAAGAATCTAAGGCTAAAGTGGTCTGAGGATAGGTCTTTACGACTCACTCACCAGTCTCTACAACTGGAGCACTACACTGGTCCCCCTAAGTTGAAACCACCAGCACTTCCCGTGAAGATTCTTTCTCCAGAAGAAGCGCACCAGGTTGCCGCCAGCTTGACACAAGCAAAGAAAAGAGACGCTGCTTGGCTATCACAGCTCTTCTTCCACTCAAATCTAGTGGACGGGGCTGGCTATAACGCATACGAAGACAGAAAATCCCAAACTACTAGTGGTGCAACAGTTCACGGGTTACCTGTGATCCGTACGGATCAACCCTCACGGTTCGGGATGCAAGTGATCCACGGATCCCCTGATAAAAAAAAAAGTTGTGCGTTCACGTGATCAGCGCATGTTTAAATGACAATTCCAGTATTAACAACATCATCTAGTATCGCAGCGAAAAACAGTTTCTGTTGTGTTTTATTTGGCGTTCCGTAAATCCCATTGAAACGGAAACCGGAACCGGACATGTTTATATTTGGTTGTAGTCTATTTGCTCGGTTCTCCGTATCAACAGTAGGGATAGAACCGAGCGAAAAGACTACAACCAACCTCCCTTGTAATGAGCATGAGTCTTCCAACCGAAATCAACATTTACAAAATGCTTGATATTGGAACACGGCGATGTAATCATGAAGCGGACGAGGTCACGGCGAAGTCTGGTGTGGGACCATCATAGGCGTCGATTACGCCGGGGACGCCGGGGACGCGTCCCCACCAGATTTCGTCATGAATCATTTTGTACCCACCACAAAAAAAAAAAAAAATCGAGTTTAATTATTATGGATTATTCCACGGGTCTTCTCAATGCCGTAGAACGTTCCTTTCACTTGCATGGGCTCTTCACAACTTCGTTAGCTTGTGATAGCTAGACATAAATTGACCGCTGTCAAGGAAAACAAAGGATCTTTTGCCTATAATGACGTCTTTGGTATCGCTCCTCAAGAGGTCCGGTAACTTTTCAACCCCAGCGTCTTCGGTTGCTAAGCGACGTCAACGTCTTTGGCGGACTATTTCTCTGCTGATCAACACTACGAATGATGGTAACAAATACATTGTAACAAGCCACACCATGTGAAGTCATTTTTTCGTTTTGGCAAGTAGCCGTGTAATAAGCGGGATAATATATAGAACGTCGCCGGTCGAATTTAAGCCCCTTCAGTGGGAAACAATGGGAGCGTGTCTATGTTCCCCGGGTCCTATGTTCCCGGGGTCCTATGTTCCCCTCTTTGTATGAGACTGGGGAACATAGGACCCCTTTTTAAAAAAAAGGGTCTTTATTGGGGTCTATATTATATTGGTATATACTATCATATAAAGTGCTCCGGGAGTCGCAAACGGTAACAATCACTTTCTCCTCCATGCTGCAGTTCACCCCGGACTGCACTGCACTGAGTTGGCCGGTTGAACGCTGATTGGCTGTTACGTTACACATGTCACTCAGTGGCCAGGCTGTTGAACGCCGATTGGCTGTCATCACGCTTATGTCGCGTCAAAGTTTAAATATCTTTAAAGATTGATAGATTGCGGGGAACATAGGACCCTTTTCCCAGAAAAGGGTTCTATGTTCCCCGCTTTTCCCCAAAAGGGTCCTATGCTCCCCGGTATGTATGGCTACAGGGGAACATAGGACCCTTTTTGGGAAAAACGGGGATCATAGAACCCGGGGAACATAGGGATGACCCCGAAGCAATTACCCTCGCTGCGCGTCGGTGTCCGGTTCGCCCTGTCGGGGCTTATTTTCCCGATAATGACCGGCATTCTATACATTATCCCTTACTTATTACACGGCTCTTCTCAATGCTGTATACTACATTCGTATTCGGTTGCTAAGCGGCGTCAACGACTTTGGCGAATTATTTCTCTGCTGATCAACGCTACGAATGATAACAAATACATTGGAAAAAGACACACTGTGTGAAGTTATTTTTTCGTTTTTGCAAGTAGCCATTACTAATAATACCAATACTCTTTGGCTGGGATGATGAGGCATCAGGCAATCAAGTCATTTTAGCCTGAATACATAGGTAAGAAGCACCAGAGCAGGTTGCTAGTACCATGGACAGTATCAGAACGATAACCTGTTGAACTAAATGGATTTGTGGTAGGCTACACCACGGGATGCATCTGCAGACCACTGCCACATAAATAAAGGTAAGACGCGATATTTACTGCTTAAGATTTGCTGGTGCTGTGGCGAGGTCTTTTGTGTTTTTTGAACTCAAGTGGTCGGCTGTTTTAACTTCCAATTGATAGTCGGTGGAGTCAGTCTCTTGTTGACACAAAGTGACTTTTGGTCATTGTTGAATTCTGGAATAATTGAGGGGGGGAGTTCATGAGTTTTGGTCAGAATGCGTGTTGTGAATTGAGAACAGCCAGCTCCTGATGTGATACAGCGTTCAGCTGTGCAACAAATATTTTTTTCTTTTTCAATCTTGACGATTTTTGTAGTGCTGTGTGTAGCCACACCTTGGCCCTTCTGAACTTAAACACGCAGTTAAATTCCTTTCCTAGCTCCTCTTGTTTATGTTGTTAGCTTAGCCATATCCAGAGCTATAGAGAGAGAGAGTTGCGACACGCTATGATCTCGCCGACAGGGTGGTCACGTGGTTCATGTAAGCCTCAATAGTTCCAAACACGCCGCGCTTTCAATGTTATTCTATGGGACGACAGCAGAGATTTCAATATTAAATGGCAAATATGAAGGAAAAAATCCCATACAAGTATTTGTCTGACTGTTATTGCATTATTGCATATTTGTAAATGTCAGTTTTACATTTAGAGCGGTTGGGGGGCAACTGAAAGCTATCTATAAGTACTATTACTTAGATATGTTTTTAAGTTTTGGAGGGAAAGCTTCACGTTCGTGTTAGCATACTGGCCTAACCTTAACTTGTACCTTACATCTGTGTTGAAATCAAGGTATTCAAGATGTTCTACCATGATCATTTAAAGATATAAGCCACACAAAGTATCAAATATATTAAAGAATAACAACTCATTACGCTTGGATGAATGAAATTGTATTTTTTTTTATTAAACAATTAGTGTGACAAGAACAAATGATTGCGATTGTGTGAACAGATTCAACAATGGACACAGCAGGGAACACTATATACTTAGGGCAAACCATTAACATATAACGTTGCAAATATACTATACTTTATGCCATTACAATACTTAGAATAGCCCTAGAAAATTCAAAATGGGTTTAGGAGGGAGGATCCTCGTTTGGTCATGAACTCTGACCTCTAACCTATTCTCAAAAGTCGGGGCATAAGTGGTTGAGGAACAGTTGTTACCCGCTCTGTGATCTTCAATGGTGTCATGGTTCATTGGTTACAACTAACATTTTATAGATCAATGGTCATACCATGGTTGGCTGTGCAGCATTTGGATGCTCCAATTGGTCCGAGAAGGGTTATCACGGCTTCCCCAAGGACCAAGAGCGCATGGAGAAATGGATGGCAATGGTCAGCCGTCAAAACGTATTGACAGTCAGCAACAGTCAAAAACGATGTAACGTAATGTTCAGATCACTTGCTAGCATTTCAAAGGGCATAATAATTCTAAGTGTAGAAAATTATGACTTTCCAATGATATTTGAAGTGCAATGGAAACTGATATTAAAGCCTACCTACAGGTACACTTTGGAAATGACCAATTCAAAGCCACAAAAGTAGATAGGATGTTGAAGTTGAGCCCCGATGCAGGCCCAACAGTTTTCATCCATCGCCCTAAACCGAAGAGGAGGAAACCCCCTTCTGTGAGGGTGCCTCCGGAACCAAGTGCAACGGACCACACATATTGCGCCAAATTAAACTTCGGTATGATCCATGCAGCTAACAATGTTCCCCATTTCATGTAATTCAAGGATAGACTACACTCCTAATGAGATTACATAATTCATATTTGTACATTCAGTTTAAAAAACAACCAGAAGGCAGGGATTCTCTGAGGATTTGCACACAATGTAGATAATCGACACATTTCTACCCAATTAACAATTGCCGGTAGATCCATTTATAAATTGTATTGGTTTCTGATTGTGGCTGATTTAATTCACATTACAGAAATGTTTTTTGCTTTAATTCATTTTCTTACATTGGAGATGACAGTAGTTGCAAATGCAAAGGCAAAATACATATAACAGCAACATTACCTTGTAATTGTTAGAGATTGAGGGAGAAATTTAGGTGGATTTCAAGAGCGTTGAAAAGGACATCACAGGAGACAGAGAGAGCAATCAAGAGGCCACATTGCCAGGGGCAGGTGATTCAGGGGCAGGTGATCCAGTGGCGGGTGATCCAGTGGCGGGTGATCCAGGGATTTGTGTGCCGAGGGCCAGTCAGTCAGGGGTCAACAGTGAAGGAATAACTTTTGCCAGGGCCAGCTGCTCCAGGGACCAGACTGCCAGGGACTGATGGGGCGACTGTGGAGGACCTAATAAGGCAACTAGAAAAGGAAAAATTAATGAGAAGGAGAGCAGAGAGGGCTATTCTTTTTTTGCAAAACAAAAAAGAATCAATTTGGCACTAAGAAAGAGAATCAATTTGGCACTAAGATAGAGAAACAATTCTGTCAACAAGAAGTTAAAACGAAAAAGCCATACAGGTTAAATTCACCGCCCATCATAATCAGCATTGTTGAATCGGCGGCATCTGTAGGGCTTCATGGGCTGAACATCACCCTTTCCAGGATATAATTAAACAAACACTGTTATTTCTACTAGCTATCGCATCATAAAACCCGTCCTTAAATCAACCTAAATTATCCTAGTAGTCCAACATAAATAACTAACTAAATAAAAGTTAGATTCACTAGTACTGAACTTTGTAATTGTTGGTGTAGATACCATCACATGGTGCAGTCGAGCTAACAAACTAGCAGGCAATCGGTCGTCTACCAAGATAAAAATATATATAATTACGCTGTGCATATACAAATAAATATCAATATATGCATCATAAAGGTCCTGATACAATATAGACAGTTGACAATTCAAAAGAGGTAGCTATTTAATCAATTTACCCCTGGAGATACCTTCACAGATGGTGAAGTTGAGCTAACAAACTAGCAAGCAATCGGTCGTCTACCAAGATGAATATATATATAATTACGCTGTGCATTTACAAATAAAGATCAGTATATGCATCATAAAGGGCCTCTGATTCAATATAGACAGTTGACAATTCAAAAGAGGTAGCTATTTAATCAATTTACCTCGGAAGTTACTCGGCGGCCAGCAATGGAAATGAACGGTCTCCTACGCCGTAAAATGGTTGTTTGGAACTATTCGAGGCTCCATACCCCGGAAGTAGGCGCTACAACGGAGTCCAATGGAAGTGTCGCAACTCTCTCTCTCTATAGCTCTGGCCATATCATGTCACATTGTCAACATTGGATACATGGAGCAGAACATAGTGGGTAATATGTCCGATGCTTTTTGAAAACGTTTTCTTCATAAAACGTGCCAGACAGATTTTGTATACATTTTATTCCTTAGTAATTAGCTACATGGTTATGCCGTCTTTCAGAAACTTTCATTACCGGCACTAAAGAGAGAAAAAGGAGTGCATCCTCATTGTACCCAGCACTTCTAAAAATGCACTTCCGAATGCGTCTCTGTCCCCAGCACATTTCAAACCAAACTGACGCCAATGGGGACCATTATGATTTAAAAAATGACTTCTTTGGGAGCACTATACCACTCAAGGAAAGGTTAGCATCGAAGCAGAAATAAGGAACTTTCTGAGCCCCTGGATTGTGGAGAGTTGTTCCCCCGCCTTGCCAAGTTAGCACAGAGGTATTTGTGCATCACGGCAACGTCGGTACCCTCAGAGTGGGTGTTTTCGGCGGCTGGACTGACGGTCACCAGGCTGCGGTCGCGTCTGACCCCAGAGCATGTCAACATGCTTATCTTTCTGAACAAAAATCCGTAGACTGGTTGGTTAAGTTATAACATGATTGTTTTTTTTGATATTATTATTATTATTGTTTTGGGAAGAAACTAGGGTTGTGTTTATTTTTAGTTATGTTTATGATCACCATGCATGCTCCGTTGCTTAGGGCAGAGTAGCGCATAACTATTGAACGGATCTGGTTTAACTGAGTTGTTCATCTAATAATAAAGATCCCAATGAGGAAAACACACTGCATTTGTATTTTCATTTCATTTTAAATATATATATATTTTATTTTTATGTAAAATATTAACGATTAATCGACTAATTGATCGTTAATTCTCCCGACGATCGACTAAGACTTAATCGAATGGCCATCCCTAGCGTGCATATCGGATGCTTATGGCTGTACTCCTGCAAGATCTTCTGCAAGATGGACCACAGACTGATGCTGCAATCACAGAATATCTTGACAAGGCACGTGAACACCCTACAGGCAGGCTTTGGGTGGACTGCCTGATTCGTCCCACCTCCATCGCACTTAAATTCCTTCGTGCAGAGAGACAGGGAGACTTACTCCTACAGCAGCACTGTCTCGGGCAGATGATCCCGTACTTCTTTGCTGCTGGGCACCATAATTATGGGCGGTATATCACTTGATACCTAAGGATGGCAGAACCTTCCACACGACGCCAAGGAGGACCTCTGAGCAGGGGCTCACGTAGGACACCATTATGATGGTGGAACTGCTGTACCTGCTGACCAGTTTGGTGAGCAGACCTACTTTAAACAAGGGAAAGGACAAGGTGGACTGGAAGGCATCTCAACCAATGAAGTGCAAGTTGCAGTGTGGATCAATTCCCATCCCATTTGCTCCAACCTTTCCCAGACAGTGGAAGAAATGTATGTAAATCAGGACATTCCAGAAAATTCAGAGGAGGAGGAAAATGGAAATGTGAATGGAAATGTGAAGCAGAGTAGATGGAAACATAAGGAGGAAGGTGAGAGAAGACAAGGAATTGATCGAGGAGATCGCAATAAAATCATGTAGAAGTTCCAGCAACATTCTCATCCGTTAAAAGAGAACCAGCAAATTCTTTACAAAATCGTGAATGGACAAGTGGCACCAGACTCGGTGAACGTGCAGAATGCTCTTCACATTGGTGAACAGCAGAGCAAAGATTTTGCAGATTCTCTTCTTGAAGGCTTCCATAGCCCCATTGGTAAGAGAATCACAACCATGGAGTTGATGAAGAAAGCTTTGACTGTGAAAGGAAAGCCTAACTACGACATGGAAGCCCTCTCTGCTCGACTCTTAGGCCCCGTCCACACAAAGCCGATTTCTTGGCGAAACCGCAAAGGTCTTGTACGGTTCGGCCTTCCGTCCACACGAAGCCGGCGAATCCGCTGACCGAAACCGTAAACTTCTGAAACCACCCTCGGAGGTGGTTTAAAATCTACCCGGTTTCGTTTTAGATTAGTGTGGACGCCTTAAACCGACTGAAACCGTAAACCATGACGTCATCGCCCCACCCCTCGACCCTTTAGCCAATGTCTCAGAACTCGCAACAACAAAGATGATGGCGGACTACAGGCTTGTAATCGTTCGGCAGCAGATCATGCCCCTTGTTGGGTTGCTAAGCCATTATTTATTGAGACTGTTGACTGACTATTCCGGTTTCGCCCGTTTCGGCTTCGTGTGGACGGGGCCTTAGTCGTGGGGCAGCAGCGTGGCATAGAGTTGAAAGATGTTTTTGATAGACCGAATATTCGGCCACCTAAAATGTTCGGCCGAAAATGACCCAAAACATAATTTTCGGGTTTGGCCGAAGGAGTAGAAAGGCCGAAAAAAATAAACCGATTATTTTATTTTTTATTTAAAAAAATAAAATAAAAAATAAAAATGTTTTACTCATTTATGGAATGTTAGAAAACGTTCGGTATTAAATAAATATTTTGTATCAAATTTGGAATTGATTTTTTTTATTGAAAAGCAAGACAAAAAAGTTTATAAAGGACATTTAATTGTTTGATTTATGCAATGGTGAAAAATTAAAGCAAAATCAATGAAAAACAGCAAAAGCCAAATTCGGTATTCGGTTTCGGCTTTTGGCCGACTGTTTCAGTAAATTCGGTTTCGGATTCGGCCAAGAATTTTCATTCCGGTGCATCCCTAGTTTTTGATCATGAGCTCAGTCGAGTTCCACCATCACTCATTCATGAATTTGGTTGCCTGAGGAAGGGTGACAAGTCTGTCCTTGTCAAAAGATTGGGAGTACCTGTTGAAAATGCTCCACTTCCCAATTAGGGCTTGGACAACGCGTCGACGTAATCGATGACGTCGACGCATAAATTACGTTGACGCGAAAAATGCGCGTCGATTCGAAAAACCCAAAACAAAGATGGCGGCGCCGGAGCGTAGTAGCAATGCGAGTGGCTCCTCAGACTTTCATAAGTGCAAGGCGCGTTCCTCTAAAGTAAGGGAATTCTTTAATGTAAAAGGAAACGATTCCGTGAAATGTCGTCTTTGCAAAATGGAGATGGCTTTCCATTCTAGAACCACGGCAATGCACCAGCACCTGTAGAGGGGCCACCCGGGAGCAGCTGCAGATGACCAAGCACCGTAGAATTCTAAGAATGCATTACTTTGCACTTTTATTTTGGAATTTAAAGGCAATAAACATGCACTGCAATGTTAAGGAGTTCATGTGTTTTTCATTCAGATATGTAAATCAACATGTATAAATTGCAATTAGTCAATTAATGGGGAGATAATCGATAATCGAATCTAAATCGAATCGGACTGAAAAAATGAATCGTTAGATTAATTGATGCATCGAAAAAATAATCGCTAGATTAATCGTTTAAAAAATAATCGTTTATCCCAGCCCTATTCCCAATGTTGTTCTAGTTGATGGAAGTCAGTTGCTCCATCACATTGTCTGGCCAGTGGCAGGTACGATTAAGGACATTGCCTCAAGCATCAATTCACGCCTCTCCAATGCCTATACTGCAGCTGGAGTTAATGAGACCCCCGTCATCTTTGACCGGTACAATGATGAATCCACTGCTATGGATCATGAGAGGAGAAAGCGAGGAGGAATTGGTGCAATTGATTATAAGCTGACAGTCAACACACCCCTTCCTTGTCGAGAAGCTGTGATGAAGAGCACATCAACTAAGACCCAGTTATCGCGCCTTCTGTGCACATTTGATCTCACCACTAATAACATCTTATTTGTGCACCACAGAGACTGCATTGTGAAGCATGAGGAGGCTGACATCACCCTCATAAGCTACATGCTGCAAGCAGCTGTAGCAGGGGCTCCGACAAGGGCGTCAGTTTGTTTTTAGAAGTGGTGGGGACAATAACCATAAGCTTGAGTGTGGTTTGAAAACTGCTGGGTACCCTTATGTAAGCTATTCATCCATTCAACGCTGCATTACAATATGCTCTACAGTGTATTGTCAGGTAAAAGTGTCAGGTGAAAATCCTATTCGAACAATAAAAGTTGAAAACCACAGTTTGTGTTTTGGCTTGTTTTGCAAAACAGCGTTGGAAACAGGGCCGGCCCTGACCAATTTGGCGCCCTAGGCAAGATTTTTGCTGGCGCCCCCTACCCCTTTAGATCGCACAGTAAATTCGACTACCAATGTTCATAAACTCAGAGAAGCTACAAAGCTTTGTCTTTGAGACTCTTTGATTTTAGATAGAAAATTAAACACACGAAACGTATTACAAACCAAGTAACAAGCAATGAATCATAAATACAATATGGTAGACGTTAGGCGTTAGAACTTTTAATAATTAAACACTTGTGCTCTTGCAAAACAAGTGACAATGAATCACTCATACAATAAGGTATGCACAAAATACTGCAAAGAAATGCATGATGTTTACTAAAGGCATTCATAAGCAAAATAATAGATAGAGTTCAGATTCAAATTATTGTAAATACAATTAAATGTAGTATGGTTTATCTAGTTTGGTTCTAACCAGAGATTAAACAAGCACTCAACTGAAGTGTAAAAAAAAATCCAATTATGTATTAGGGCTGTGCAGAGGTAGACGGGACAGCAGCACCTGATGCTGTGTCACTGTAGCCTGGTTCTACCAGACTCTCGTACTTCACTTCATTTCATTTCATTTGTACAGAGAGTCTGGACCTAATCAATTGACAAACGTTAACTCACTTGAGGCGGGTGTCTGTTGACATTTAAAATGATTGGATCTGCCCAGTGCCACTCTGGATCTGCCATAACCAATCGCTAACGTTTGGTTGTGACGTATGTCATGCGCCGGGAATCACGCGCAGGTTGTACACAAACCAAACATTTTCGTCTGCACGAAAATGTCCGTCAACGACAGCTGCAAGTTTTGTTCGTCGAATTTAATTTATCAGGGAAAAATTGCACATTGTAAATCAACTACCGACCTACAACAACAAATCAAACTGGCGTACGACTTTATCGTCATTGTTCTCAGACACGCCCTCTGTTCGCTGATTGGTGGCCGCTGTGGCGGCACCAGAAAACCAAATTACATACAGCAGGTCCAGACCTAGTACTGAAGGGAAATTCAAATTGAGCGGAAGTTCTTAGGCGGGCGGAGCCAGGCTAGTGTCACTGGGGGTGGTACTGAAATATTTTAAAAGTGCATCTGAAGAGAGAAGAGAAGTATATGTGACGACTGCATGTTACATTTTAATAAAAAAAACAGATGCTTGGTGTGCTATACATGAGACTAATATAGACTAATAATGAAAATGTGATGAGATTCATTCAACTTTATTGTCATTGCAATGCAATTCAGTCTAACCACAGTGCAAAAACCAGTAAAGTGCAGTGAATGAATATATATGTATATATAGCCTATGAATGATATGTGAAAGCTAAGGTATGAAATATTAACAGTAATACACTTTAACTGCACTTTAACACTGATGTAAACGTCCCTAATGAATTTAAGGTGGAGTAATATTAACACACGTCGACTCAGCTATTTATTGATCATTAAACAATGTTGCTATCGTCCGAAGTAAGCTAGCAAGCTAACACTCTGCTCCAATAACGGTAACTACGATGCGTTCAACTATTAATTTCATGCACTTCGTCACATTGACATTACTGTACCTCTACCTTTTTCACGTTTTTCCTCCTCTTCTTTCCTTCTTTTCCTTCCTTGGGCGCCGGATGGCTTCAGTCTTTTGGACATAATTCCGATACAGTGTCATTAATCTTTTTCTTCGTCTGGGGTCACGGTCCGGTCAGATTCAGGCAGCTGGCCTCTTGACCCCGCCCCCCTCACAGAGGCCAGGTACAGAGCAATGAGCCAGGCAGGCACCCAGAAAAAAGGCTTCTCCATTATTTATTAGTCTTTGCTATGACTTTATGTTGCTGTGGGCTTAAATAATATTTCGAAAAAATAGTAGTAATGGCACTGGTAAAAAAAAGTAGTATTTATATATATATATAATTATTTATTTTTTTCTTCCCCCCCCCCCCCCCCCCCCCCGTTTTCGGCGCCCCCGCAGATGACGGCGCCCCTAGCATTTGCCTATACTGCCTACGCCCAGGGCCGGCTCTGGTTGGAAACACCAGGGTATTGGCTCGGGATATGTAATACTAATACACACAGGACAAAGTGGTATAGTGGCAATTTAACAGTTATCTTGACATCAACTAAGTTTACCAGACCAACAATGCCAGACTGTAAAGAGGGTACGAAACGAAACCAGGTACTGAGCATCAGCGTTTTGAAGACGAGCAAGGGCTGCTTATAGCATATATGCTGCATTAAAAAAAGAAAAAAAAAACAAGCGCCCAGAGGAGAATTGCATTTGCCAAATCCTGACCACCAGTAAACACTCGCGAAGGACCAATGTAGACTTCAAGGTATGGCCACACCAACCGCGTTAAGGCCTAAATACACCGGCGCCAAAGCAGCGCGTCAAAAAGTCGGCCCCCATTATTCCGGATGTACTAGCCCACACCGGCGCCGACTAGCTGCGCGGCAGCGTTCCGCGCCGCGCCGCCCAACTAGTCTTCGAGCCAATGTTCTATTCCCTAGCATCGCCGCCCCTGAAAAAGCGCTTTATAAAAGCTGGTTTATACATCCCGGGTCCCGTAGGCACCTCCATATCTACACAACTCCAAAAAGGACATTGCCTGGCGAGCCATAGCTCTGGAGATTGGCTCTTCCGGTGAGAGATCAACAATGGTGGACTAAGTACCCAAACCATTAACCATAATGGGAAATAGACGAAATCAAGTCACATATAATCACACCATGTAGGTAGAAACCAGATTACTTGTAATATATATTTTTTTATTTAAGGCAAGGCAACTTCATTTATATAGCACTTTTAATACATGAAGCAGACTCAAAGTGCTTCACATAGAAATACAATAAATATACAATACAATAAAATAGATAGGC
The DNA here is from genome assembly GCF_902167405.1 of Gadus morhua. Taxonomy (NCBI): domain Eukaryota; kingdom Metazoa; phylum Chordata; class Actinopteri; order Gadiformes; family Gadidae; genus Gadus; species Gadus morhua. The sequence continues at coordinate 21,738,822 of NC_044053.1, forward strand.
TAAGTAAAATAAAACACAGGCAAAGTTCAAAAATGTATTAATTAATCATGTATTAACTGTCTCTCTGGGTTTAAGGAAAAATCACATTAAGTGTCTCGAGCACTCAAATAAAATAGACTGGCCACTGAGTCCAGCACAGCAATAACATCACTGTATTTATTCCGAGGGATAAAATATATGTGTATATATATATATAAATATATATGCAAAAGAGTATGCAAATGTCATCATGGCTAGGTTACACCATACGGTTCTGCCATTGCACACTTCCTATTGGTGAATTGAAATATTGGCGGTGCCTCTCTGCACGGAGCTCCTGGACCAGATTGTGGTATACCCCCTGTTCTTGTCTCCGTTCATTGATGGGGTGCACCCAAACCCTTCGTCTTCTCCTTGCCCGCCTACGGCGCAGCAGAAGAAGGGCAGCCACCCTCTGTCTGGCAACAATTGTTCTGTTGAAATAAAAAAAACTCAATCAAATGTGAAATAACTTTCGTGTTAAATTATAATGGATAACTACTGGCTGCATACATGTAAATGTGTGGCTCTGTTGAGCCGCTATATAGATGGATAGATAGATAGCTACTTTATTGGTCACAATGGGGACCAATAAAGCCATCCAGTAGCTCAATACAATAAATACACACAATAACAATTGGCCTTAAAAGGTGACTGCACTATATACTAAAAAGGCTTAATTCTCTCCACCCTCACCAACTGCCTCACCGACATAAAAACCTGGATGAACCACAACTTCCTCAAACTCAACAGCAATAAAACTGAAATTATAATCTTTGGCCCAAAATCCACACTCCCCACCTCCCAGAACTACTCACTCTGCATTGATGGTCACTCTGTCACTCCCTCCGCCCTGGTCAGAAACCTTGGCATCTACATGGACCCTGCACTCTCCTTCAACTCACACATAAACCACGTCACTAAAATATCCTTCTTCCACCTCCGGAACATAGCACGCCTTCGACCCACTCTCTCCTTCTCAGCTGCTGAAACACTAATTCATGCCTTCATCACCTCCAGACTCGACTACTGCAATAGCATCCTGTATGGTCTCCCCTCCACTGTTCTTCAAAAACTGCAATATGTTCAAAACTCCGCTGCTAGACTGCTCACCCACACTCCCTCCAGAGAACACATCACGCCCGTCCTACGTCAACTTCATTGGCTTCCAGTAAAACAACGCATACATTTCAAGATCCTCCTCACCACCTACAAAGCCCTAAACAACCTTGCCCCCTCATATACCTGACAGATCTCCTCCAACGCCCCATTGACCCACACCGAACACGCTCCACTGTTGCCAACACCCTCATCCCAATCACCAGGACCAAATACCGCACCATAGGGGACAGAGCCTTTGCCATTGCCGCCCCTACCCTCTGGAACTCGATCCCCCTGGCCATCCGTAACTCTGATTCACTGCAGTCTTTCAAAAGTCATCTCAAAACACATCTCTTCAACATCACTTACAACACCTGACAAAAATCTTTTCACCCTCTCTCTTTCTCATTGTCCTATCTTTCTCTGTATTGTTGTTTTTGGAGTATTTGTATGTATGCATGTATGTACTGTACTGTTCATTTGTATCCTTTTTGTTTTGTGTTTTTTGTAAAGCGTCTTTGGGTACCGAGAAAAGCGCCATATAAAACCTATGTATTATTATTATTATTATTAATAGAAGTTGCTGCACTTGTTGAGATTGTTGATGCAGTAGATGAATAATTGCAAAATATAAAATAAATAAGATGACAGTAAATAAAACGATAAAGTGCCCTACAAACTAAGTTGATCTGATGCTTGAAAACATACTTTCACTGCGCAGATTATACATTTTTCAAATTATTCAGCCAAAAAGATGGACAATAAATAAACTACGCTACAATAGGCTACTCACCCATTGCGTTCCTTCTCTTTGCTGCGGTTGATTGACAGGTGACTTCCTGCTTTTATACTGCAGCGCGGCCGTCGCGCCGCCTCCTGTTGGTGCTAGGGGCGGCTTTTGACGCGCGTAAAATGTGCGCCGCTGCGGCGCCGGTGTATTTAGGCCTTTACTCGCGTTAGGGGCGTCGAAAATCTGCATTTTTGCATCGGGAACCATTGGTATAGGTGCGTAGACGCGTTAGGTGCCGTGTCCACCAAAATCCTTTTTAAAAGGCGGAGCGCCTGTCTGCAATGCATTCTCTATGGCAGGACGCGCTTGCAGCGCGCCTTTTAAAAAGCCGCCCGGGGCGGTTAAACGCTCCGTGCGCCTCGCGCTTTTAGACGTGCGCCCCAGTTGAAAACAGTTTTGAAGAAAAGCGCCCCACGTCATCTGCGCTTTTTTCGAACGACCAATCAAAATCGAGGAGGAGGCAAGGCCAAAAGTATCAACAGAACACAAACTGAAAACAAACTGAAACATGTCGGACGAAAGTTTAATAACAGCTGTGAGTGAGTGTCCGGTCCTGTACGACCTCACGTTAAAGGTGGTATTCCCCGTACTGCCTCCTGCCACGATTAATGCTGTGGACCCACACTCTCCTCCGGGCAACCACGACAGGCGCAGGGGATCGTCCGCAACCTCCGCTGCCACGGCAAGAAGCGCTAAATCTTGCGTTCATTTTCTAATAAAATTGTAGGAGCAACCAGAGAGGACGTTCAGGTGTCAGATGCCAGATGATGGAGCCAACAGATAGAAGCTGTATATCTATGGATACAAGCGATGATGCGTATTAATGACGTAAACGAAAAACGCTCCGTGCGCCTTTTTTGAGTGGCGCGCACAAACGCGTTGAAAGCAGTACACGGAGCGCTCCGCCTTTTAAAAAGGCTTTTGGTGGACACGGGCCCTTACACGCGTTGAAGCGTCGCGTTAAGGTACGGCCACACCAACCGCGTTACTCGCGTTTGGGGCGTCGAAAATCGGCATTTTTGCATTGGGAACCATTGGTATAGGCGCGTAGACGCGTTACATGCGTTGAAGCGTTGCGTTAGGGGCGTTAGACGCGGCAGACGCACGTACTTACGCACGTAAACGCAGTAACGCGCCCAACGCACCAACGCCCGGAGTTCAAAAGATTGAACTTTCAACGCTCCAACGCGTGACGCTTGGCCGCGATAGCGAATCAGCGTGGAGCTTGACCCGACGTCACTGGCAGAGAGTAGTGACGCTTGCACAGAAGCATACGGCCGACATCTTTCTTTATTCTGGGTGGAAATACAGTAACATAGTTACGCCATTAAATGCGTTTATGTAAACATTTTTAGCGGGAAATGTGCATTTTACTTTCATAATGTTCGCTCGGCGAATGTGATGGATGTTTGGTTTGATAGTTATGACGAAGAGGGAACGCTCCATTCACTTGCATGGACAGCGTCTCTGGTTGCTAAGCAACCTCAATGTCTTGGCGGACTATATCGCACCTGATCGGGGCCTGCCTGTAATTCAGACAACACATTGATCCGACGTCTCAATGGTCCGAAATATTTCCCATTAGATCGACATGCCACTATGCCGACGGTTCAATGTTCCAAAAACGGAACCCATTGGTCCGTTTGTCCGACTTTTCAAAAAGGAGGCGCATTAGGCCGACGGCCGAATAGGCCTACATATAAAGAGTTTTTTTTTGTTTTTCACTCACCGTTTGACTTCTTTACGGGAAAAGTAGTCCTTGTTTAACGTGCACTTCATAAATTCACCTCTTGTGACTGTTCAAGCCCACAGCAATAGTCTGGATTGGTGAAGTGCACTGCTGGAACTTAGCCTACATCGTCTTTTATTTTTGGTTTCATAATCACACATGTGGAATTGCCTCCTTTTTGAAAAGTCGGACAAACGGACCTTCGGACCAATGGGTTCCGTTTTCGGAACATTGAACCGTCGGCATAGTGGCATGGGAAATATTTCGGACCAATGAGACGTCGGAATTACGGCATGGCACCTGCTGATCAAGACTACGAATGCTGGATACACACCAGACACACCATGTGAAGTTATTTAACCCGATTATTGTTATTTATATCCAAGATTATTTATCTAACCCGATCTAAACTCTATCATGCACCCAAACACGGCGGCGTTTGGGTTTCCTACCTCGGACTCCAGCGCAGCCACGGCCGACATCTTTCTTTATTCTGGGTGGAAATAGTTACATAGTTACGCCATTAAATGCGTTTATGGAAACATTTTTAGCGAGAAATGTGCATTTTACTTTCATAATGTTCGCTCGGTGAATGTGAAGGATGTTTGGTTTGATAGTTATGACGAAGAGGGAACGCTCCGTTCACTTGCATGGACATGAACTCATCTAGCTGCGTTGGCGCGTTGACGCGTTGGAAGCGTTGAACCACCACACACTGATCAAGCGTCAGGTTAGGCGCGTCGCGTTATCCAACGCGAGTAACGCGGTTGGTGTGGCCGCACCATTAGTTACGTCTTGAACAGTTGAAGTACGAGGCTCTGCCGTCCTCCCATTGACTCCCATGTTAAAAAAAAAAGATAGTATTTTAAAAGTAGAATAGGCTATCTTAAAAAGTATAGAATATTTAAAAAATCTGAAAAGAAGCAAGCGATTCCAAGCTACTCTGAACATTTTAATTTGAATGGTGTCTCTAGGAGATAGGTCCCAAAGTTTGTAGAGAATAGGGGAAAGAAAGTAAGAAGTAAACTTATGAAGAACAATAGTTAAGCGCTGCATGCAGCACTTACCTAATTACGATGGAAATATATAGCAGGAAATTAGTTTTCCTTGCATGCGTATGCTGTGTACTGTTTGAATAAAGTATAGCCTTCTAGTGCATTACATCCCAGAGGTGGATAACCGCTCAAAAGCAGATGTACTTGGGGAAGTCCAGCAGGGACGTTCAAGTGGGTTGATGATTCAGTAAATCATCTGCATTGAGCTGGTGAACCAACCTTTATTTATCATTAAAGAAACTCCCAGTTTAGAATTTTTTATAAAGGGCAGATCTGCCACGTTCTGCAGGGACCCGCGGTGGTTTCTGATAACTCTACTACGGGCCAACAGCCTTTCCCTAACAATCCAGCGGCTGTGTTTGCCTCTGAGTCACTCAAAGGCAAACAGCTTCTGCAGTAAACAGATCTATTCCGGGGGTTCTTGTCGCTACTTGGATCGTTAAACTAATAGTGGACCGTGACGCTACCGGCATGTTTATGCTCATAACGTCGGTGCGCGAGGGGGGTCTGGACCTAGAAAGAGTCCCAAGCCCGGCCATTGAACAATGGCTTCTCGAGATTATATTTAGGAAAGCAAATTCAATTTACAGACATGGTCACATCACATGCCTATAAAATTCAAATTACACAGTTAGGAATTCCCTCAGCTAGGCTTCTTGCTGATGCTCGCTTCTTAGAAGTAGCCTAGGTCTAAATAGATATAAACAAAATAAGACTTTTGTCCACTAAATAGCGCCTTAAAGGTAATTCCTGTTCAATATTGATCTTTATTTTACAAAGATATCAATAAATGCCATTTGATGATTAATCAAACTGCACCTAAATAATGGAACTATTGGGTTTGCTTCAACCAGCCTCACCATATCGACAATGAACTCAATTAGTTAATTGTCGATATGGTGAGGCTGGTTGAAACAGCCTCACCTTGCCCGAGTCAGACGGATTGGACTCAGGCTGGGTGAGGAAGCACCCCTGTGGTGCATTGACCAATCGATTCACACAGGTTAAACCAGCCATCATCACACACATAGCAGCGTACTATATGGCGTGGAGTTGGAGGGACCATTGCTACAGTATAGTGATGCATTTACGGAAGCACATTTGAAAAAAATATATATTTAAATGTTTAATAACCAGCATGGTTGAACAATGCATGTTTATAAAAATATATGTGCAAATGTATATATTCAAGATACACTTTACATCACCTAACCTCTACTCAGTATTAAACATTGACATAAATCTGTTCAGGCTGCCACAACACTCAATGCAGATCCATGGAAACAAAATAATCATCTGTTGAGTTTATGAAATATGACACAGAGCGGCGGGTTGCAGAATTGTTCTGAACAACTTATTTTAGATATAATTGTTAATATAGCCAATTTCAGGACAAACTGAAGTGTCTTAATAGTTTACATGTCCACATTTTTTTGTATGAACCAAGAGCCAACTCCCCCCACTAGATTCGTTTTGGCGATTCTTGTTTGGGAAAAGAGCGAACTGTTGATAGGACAGATGGACTCTATAATGTCTATAATGTTAATAACTATTATGTCCTCTACTGGAATATTTTGGATGATAAGAACCTGTCTCCATCAATACATCTGTGCACAATTGCTTGCTTAAATATAAAGTCTGATTGCATTTTATATTACTATAGTAAATCACATTAATATCAGATTTTTCCATTGATTAGTTTAAGAGACATTTAATTTCGTAGATTTGTTTCAGACAGACCGACCACAGAACATGATATCCGCGATGATGAATTAGTTTGACCTTTAATACCCCCCCCCCCCCTTTTGCTTCCTATTCTCAATATCTCATTGAGAGATTTATTTAAGATAATTCGTTAGAGAATCTTTCATATTATCCCATGTCCAGTCTTCAGAAAGCTGTCCTATTTCAACAAGCTATTTTGTTTTGTTAGCGTTGTCAAACAAAAGTCACTGCGGTGCGCTTCTATCTAAACCTTCAATAACCTTTTAAAGGCAACAAAGTTATGGGAATGACCGAATCATAGCGAATCAAGCTATTGCGACTCCAGCCATAATCTGCGTGCATGGCGATGTGCCTCAGGCACAAGAAACACAGTTTATTGTGTTTATATCGGTCTATATATAAATATATATTTTAAAGCTCTTCAATTTGAGAGACGACTTCTCGCTCCCATCAGCAACCAGGGCTAACGTCACCGCAGGGTGGGGGGGGGTCAGACGCTGACGAGGGGGCAGACGGTCCATGTTGAGCGCGACGCAGCGCGGCAATGATGACTCAGCACGGCAATGATGATCCCAGTTTTGGTCGCCATCAGTTCACCATCAGGCATAAATGATTTAGATTGCTTTTGAATTTGGAGTAAAATTTTCAAGAGAGGAATCAAAAAAGAGGAAATCTGTTTCTCCATATTTGACTTAAAAGAGGTTCAACTCAAACAACATTGGCTGTGTCCATAGCTTAACAAGTCGCTGGTGTCCCTCTGAGGCTGTCGAAGCGTCCTGTCCCCCCGTCTCGTCCCGTCCTGTCCCGTCCCGTCCCGACAGCACAGATCCACAGCTGCACCGGGCGTGCCTCTCAGTACCCCGCCGGGTAGCCGCCCTTCCTGGGGTCGGACTCGGCACAGAGGCGGTCCCCCTGCCGCACCACCGCCTGCACCACCGAGTCGGGGACGGGCTGCAGCTCCGTCACGTGGTTCTTCAGGGTCAGCCCCTCCAGGACGCTCTGGGGAGACAGCATCACCACCATCATCTCCATCATCTTCATCATCACCATCATCACCCTCATCCCCATTAACATTTACATTAACATGTGTATATAGGACCACATTGTTATTAGTTATCGGTTATTTTTGTAGTTATGTGTTAGTTGAACCGCCCTTCAGTCTTCAGCCTCACTGTATGTTTGTTATTCACACACTAATGAGGTGAGCAGAGCCATGCCAACGAAAGGAGTTGGCCTGAGACACACCTCCTCGAAGCCCTGCTCCACCACCGTTATGTTGGGGTTGAGCTGGTTGTGGACTCTGGGTTCTGTGACGGCTCTCTTCAGGTCGTAGTTGAAGAACAGCGAATTCAGGATCACCTGTGAACAGGAAAAAATAATATAAAATGTGTGTGTGTGTGCAGATGTGTGCGTGTGTGTGTGTGTCTGCGTGCATGCATGCATGTGGGTACATGCATGTGTGTGTGTGTGTGTGTGTGTGTGTGTGTGTGTGTGTGTGTGTGTGTGTGTGTGTGTGTGTGTGTGTGTGGGGGTGGGTGTGTGTGTGCATGCTCACTAAGGCAGTGGCTGTGGTGATCTTTGTTCCCCCGGAAGCTCCAACCACCATTTTAACTTTGTTGTCTTTATCGAAGATGATGGATGGACACATGGAGGAGAGCGGCCTCTTGCCTGGATGAGAGCATTAACCAGCATTGTAGGGTGGACAGTTTTATCAATTAAATCATCCTTTGATCTGCTTTGATAAAGTACATTATGAGCAATAAATGTGTCCCTTTCACTCACAGAAGATATAGTATCCCTGCCATCCCCTCCTCCCTCGCTCCCTCCCTCCCTGCCATCCCCCCCTCCCTCCCTCCCTCCCTGCCATCCCCTCCCTCCCCCCTCCCTCCCTCCCTGCCATCCCCTCCCTCCCCCCTCCCTCCCTCCCTGCCATCCCCTCCCTCTCCGCTCCCTCCCTCCCTGCCATCTCCTTCCGCTCTCCCTCCCTGCCATCCCCTTTCGCTCTCCCTCCCCCCTCCGTCCCTCCCCCCTCCCTCCCTGCAATCCCTTCCCTCCCTCCTTCCCCCTCTCTCCCTCCCTACCTTCCTCCCTGCCATCCCCTCCCTCCCTATCTCTCCCTCCCTCCCTCCCTCCATACAGCAGGGCATCCTGAAGCGTTGCAGTCAAGCGGTCTGTTTCTAGGGTCCCGACCTGGTTGGATGAAATTGCTTGGTGATGGGGGGACACCAAAGCCGTTGGTTATGTGCGGGGAGCCAAAGTCATCCATCTCGTCGTTGAAGATAATCCCGGTGGTCTTGGACATGACCTTTGAACCAAAGCTGAGGAATGTGGGAAAGCGGAGAAGATTATGCATGAAATGAATAACATAACAGTAGTAGCAGATCCCTTCCATTTTAGCGAAAGTCCTCTGCAACTTTCCAGAATACGATTTCCAATTGAATGGAAATGCACGGTTGACTGATGAGTCTGCGTGCATTCGAGCCGGCAAACTGTCTTACTAAAAGTTAATGGTGCTAGTGACCGCCACCGCGCTGCCGTCCTCAGCGATGACGGACAGATGGGCCGTCCCGTGGTTGTCAGGGACGAAGTACTCTGGGTCGTAGTAGCTGTCAGGGTGCGTGGTGTCGTCTGTGATCCGGCTCCTAATGCCATCGCCAAAGTAGTCCGACGTCATGTTGTGGATCAGCTGAGGAGAACGTAGCACAGGTTGACATACCGGAACCAGGGGTACGGATCCCCTCGGCTCCACGGGTCCCGTTGTAACAGCAGCTCCCTGATGCCTCTGTGCTCACCGTACTGGTGGGATGTTACAATATCTGCAAAGATTTGTACACAGCAGCAGTAACAACCTGATGTTACATGCAATAGGTGGCCAAGCCCTGAAGGTACACTTGTAAGGACCACAAGTGTAACTCATCATGACGCCACTGCAGACTGGCAGATTACCGCTGAGTCATCGTGTACAAATAGTAGTTAGGCGTTTGTCGGTCCAGACGAATCCTTCGAAAAAGGTCTGCTTGTTGGGGACACAAACACTTTCTCCACAATATCTTATCAAATATAAACCGAAGATAAACTGGTTCAAATCCAAGTCATCGGATTTACTCAGCTGACCCAAGAGTGCCCTTAAGCAAGGCATTTTAGTGCAAGATTTGTATTAAGATTGAGGTCTCATTGTTGTACCATTCAGCACCAGGTGTCTAACCACAGGAACAAGTTCAAGTTTTCTCAGTTCCCTTCACATCTTAGCCAAAGCACTTACATCTGTGATGTTCAGGTAGCGCGGGTCGCCCAGTTTGCTCCTCTTGGCGTAAGCGAAGCGAAATGCTTCAAGGATGCGGTGGTAGGTCAGGGTCTTCTTCTCCGCCGTCGAGACGCTCCTCCCCGTGAAGTTATACCCTGTAACATACAGGAGACAGATCCTGTTGACACCAGATGGGTTCTCTCTCTTTCATAACTCACTAAAGGCGCTGTCAGCGCACAACTATGACTGTGAATAGGCTGGAATCACAAGAACCAGAAGAAAACAAAGGCAGGGCAGCTTCAGAGCATATCTTGAAACATCATGGATAACGTTTCCTGGGGACACCTAAAATAGAAATACATTGATTAACCATTAATCAGCATTAGTTAATGCAGTGATAGGCATTCTTATATAGCATTGGCAGACGTGAAGAGTTATGGGTTTTACTCTGGTTGCATTGGACCACCATCTCCAATCCTCCAAGTCGGTTAGGGTAAACCCTAACCCATACCGTATTAGAACACCATTACCTTTATCAACATGAACACCAGTAGTTAACATGAACACCATTACTTTAGTAAATATGCACACTAGTTGTTAACATGAAGACCATTACCTTGGTTAACATGAATACCATTACCTTAGTTAACATGCACACTAGTAGTTAACATGAATACCATTAGTAAATAATGACTAGACCGTGAGTTAGTTGTTAATTAGCTGTTAGTTAATGATTACTGACTAACGTTACTTGATTGTTATCTTAATTGTGTCATGATCTCCCCTCTCAGTCATCTCATTCTCCCCTCTCAGTCATCTCATTCACCTTAGCTCCCAGTGTCTTTCCACTGGCCCCTCCTTCTCCTCACCTACCTGCCTGCCACTCTCTGCTCATCAGTCCAACTCTCTTCACCTGTTACGCCCTGCTGCCTCTGATCACCAATCAACCCGGCATATGGACTCTCCTCTCAGTTCCAGATTGTCCTATGTCATCCATACTAGTTTCTCCGACGTTATCCGGACTGATTCCCCGGAATCGACCCTGCCTGTCCCCGACCTGCCTGCCCTGTCTCTGTCCCGGTGATCGACCCTGCCTTCTGCCTCCGACAACGGATTCTGGCAGGGCACAGCCGGAACTGAGCCCTGCCTGATATCTTGGAACTGTCCATTAGTAACAACTGTCTGCCTGCCTTCGTGTGCTGCATTTCGGTCCTCTTCCGACCCGTTACAAATTGTTCTTTATAATGGTAAAAGCTGAGGCTTAGTGACACAAGAGGAAAGTGACATGTAAGGGAACACTATTGCGGAGGAACAGTGATGACACATCTAGGGTCCCTGTAGGGCTCCTGCTGAGAGGCCCAGGGCCAGGGCCTGAGGCTCACCATCTAGGATGTTGAGGATGAGGGCCAGCACGGGGCCGCTGGAGGGTGCGTCTGGGACCTGCATGGTGTAGTCCCCCACGTTGAGCTTCTGGGGACTCTCATTCAGCACAGGCCGGTACTGCAACAAGTCCTCCAACGTGATGATGCCGCCTGAAAGCACACACACAGGCATGAACACATGCAAACACACACAGGCATGAACACACACACACACACACACACACACAGACAGGTACACACACACACACACACACACACACAGACAGGTACACACACACACACACACACACCCACACACACAGGTACACACACACACTCAAGTAAATTAAAAGTCAAGGTCAAATATTTAGTTCCTGATGGCTCAGGTCCTGATTCGTTCGGACAGCAGTGAGCGTCTGTGCAGCAGGTACCTGCTTGCTGGACATCGTCCACGATGCTGCGGGCCAGGGAGCCGCTGTAGAAGACGTCGGCCCCCCCGTCCGCGATCCGCTCGTACGTGTCCGCCAGTTTGGGGAAGCGAAGAATGTCGTTTTCTTTCAGGATGTTTCTCTCAGAGTCACAAAACACGTCGCTGGAACAGGAACACAAGGACAACAGCAGAGGAGAACGTCCTGTGAGATGTCTAACATTGTGTTTACTTAACACTAGAACTAATTCTGCAGGAATCAACAAAAATATAGTGTGTATATTTAGATCATACGATTAAAACAATTTTGTAAACATCAAGAGACAAAAATGCAAAACATCCTTGAAAGGACTCCCATGTCCAAATCCTACGTCAGGAAAACCTCCACTACTTTCACAGCACAGACTGGCCAAAGTCGGGTGTCTTATTTCCCTCTGAACGCTCACCACAGGGTGCCGTCTTGCTGAATGGACTCTTTGCTTTTGAAGATGGCGTGTGCCAGGGCCTTTCCGACGGGGAAGCCGTCGCGGGCCAGGGCTATGCTGGGCTGGAACAGCTCCCTCCAGGGCAGCCTGCCATGCCTCTTGTGTGCCATCTCGTAGCCGCGGATCTCCCCCGGAATGGCGATGGACAATCCGCCTGTGGTGCAGAAAGAGCGAACCCATTGGCGACGTCCCATGAAACCCCCGCCCCCTCTCTATTATGCAACCGTATGTCGCCCCCGCGTTCCGGTGTAAGCCCGGGTAACAGTGTCCTGAGGGTTGAACCGAGGCGATGCAGAGGGGTTTCGACTGAGTTCCTCTGTCTTTAAGAGGAGGATACAAGCCAAGGTGGGACGGTAGGGTGTACACGACACCGCCGTGTCTGTGCTCATCATCCCTGACTCATCCTGCTGATGCCGATGTGTGCGCTCACCTGGATTACAGAGGCGGTGGGAAAATGACAGTAGAGGCAGCTCATTCTCATAGCCAATGAGCTGCCCGCCTCCTGTGGGGCTCCGGTCTGGTTTTAACCGGTTGGATGTGCTGCTCCTACCTTTATGAGAGAGCTGGGTGTCATTGCCGAACATATCTTCAGTGGCCTTCATCGGCGCTGTCTCTCTGGCGTCGATGGTCTCGGTTTTACCTGTGGAGGGAGGACAGTGAGAGAGGGTCCCATCATGAAGATACGGGACGGGGCCCCAGACCCCAACAGCGGACGTGGACTGGGCTCACCGGTGGAGGCATTGTGTATGACGAAGAACAGCCCCCCGCCGATGCCCATGCTGTGGGCGTTCAGGAGCCCCACGCAGAGCAGGGAGGCGATGGCAGCGTCCACCGCCGAGCCGTTCCTCTTCAGGATGTCTCTGGGAACCCAACAGACAGGTCACGGCAACGCCCGTGAGCTTCTCCCACGGAGCACCACAAGCATGAAGATTTAGACGCGGGCGCGCGTCCTCGACACGTGACCACACAGAACCAGGAGGTTATTATGGTAAATTGACTGCATTTATAAAGTGGCCACTCAAAGCGCTTTTTACAATATTGCCTTACAACCACCTATGCATACACACAGATTCACAGACACATTCACACACCGACGGCGAAGTCCACCATGCAAGGCAACAGCCAGCTCGTCAAGGGCAGCTAGGGTGAGGTATCTTTCTCAGGAACACCTAAATGCTAGGAGCAGCCAGGGATCGAACTAGCAACCTTCCATTTACCCGCCAATCCGCTCTACCTCCTGAGCCACATGCCGCCCTGTTATGTTGGCATCTGAACCACATCAAACAGCTTAGAACAACAACAACAACAACAACATTTTCAGGTACAGAAAGACTAGGATGCATACACACACACACACACACACACACACACACACACACACACACACACACACAAATACACACAAATAATAAATTCACACACACACCCGGACAAACACATTAGCAATGAAACATTTCACCGGGGGGAATCGAAAGCTGCAGGCTACATACCTCCCCACTTCTGAGCATGTGCCAGCGTCGGCTGCCACGGCGGCCTTGGAATAGAAGTGGTCGTTGGGAGCGGTGCGCTCCCTCTTCCCCATCCCCAGAAGCAGGCCCAGGAGCAGGCCCGCCGCCATCACAAGCACCGCCAGCAGCCCGGCCACCAGGGACTTCCTGACCATTCTTCTTCCCGACAGCATCCAGCAACACAACCAACGGAGAGGGTTAGACCAGTGAGGAGGCAAACGTTCTAGCCACCGAAAGCACCTCCACAGCAGTGACAGCAGGACAATGGGCCTCTCTGCTCCAAACGTCTTTACCTTATAATCATTGGGGGGAGAGTCATCGTCCCTTATTTAGCTGTTGTCATCAGAGTCCTCACATGGAACCCGCACAATTGCGCAAACGGGGCGAGGCCAGGACAGAATGACACAGTAGTAGTTCCGACGAGCGGTGATTAATGCCGGTTTTGTGTACCCGGTGTGTCATCTGTGATTTAACTGGAAGATCATAGCCTGTACTCCAACCGCATGAGCATGGAGGATAATGAGTTAAATGTAAAATATGTACATCCAAGCTAGACTCTAAAAGTAAATTAGGAAGTGGGAAAATCACGTAACAAATCTAGTGCACGCCTTTATGTAATAGTAGAGCCGTGTATATTTCAGAACTTTCCTCACTCTATCTTTTCCAAACAAATTTATTTTTTTACAAGACACAATAGAAAAACACAGTCAGTAATTCTGAAGCAAATGGTTGGTTTCTTCACCGCCCAAAATCTCTGAAATCCTGCATCTCAGCCGCAGAGCTGACAGGCTAGTCGTGGAGGTGAGCGAGAGCTGTTTACACATGCAGACATCGTTCAGACCCCAGTTGGCCCCCCTGATTGGCTCTGCCTGAAGCTCTGCTCTGCAATAGCATTGTCACATCCTATTTGGCCTTCTCCTCCAGCCCCAAATGAAAGGTCTGGGACTTCTGAGACTGTACCTGGCAGTGACACCGGCAGCACTGTGACCTGTGCTGCAATCTTCACCGGCAAACACGCATTCACTCCTACAGTCATTCTGGCTGTAGGAGTGTGTGTGTGTGTGTGTGTGTGTGTGTGTGTGTGTGTGTGTGTGTGTGTGTGTGTGTGTGTGTGTGTTTGTGTGTACCTGAGTAGGTGTGTGTGTGTGTGTGTGTGTGTGTGTGTGTGTGTGTGTGTGTGTGTGTGTGTGTGTGTGTGTGTGTGTGTGTGTGTGTTAATCACGTTGACTTGTTGCAGTACCAGCCTGTATTGAATGAGAGTCCCCAGAAGCTCAACGTGGGGGACTACACCATGCAGGTCCACGACCCCCCCTCCAATGGCCCCGGGCTGGCCTTCATCCTCAACATTTAAATTTAGGGCATTTAACCAACGCTTTTATCCAAAGCGACTTACAATGACTACATTTGTCAGAAGAAAGCAAACCAACAATTACTCGCTGTCGGTACAGTATGTAAGCTAACCCTTACAATTGTTAGGTTAACCCATTCCCCGTATACAACAAAGATAGCTAGGATAAGATGCTACACAATGCTAAGTACTATTTTTAAGTGCAAGGACGTACAACATACAAAAAGTGCCTAAGAGGGGTTTGGGGGGAGGCTATTCATAGTCTAGATGAAAACTGAACAAGTGAGTCTTCAGTCTTTTAGGTAATCTGGTGAGAGACTCTGCAGTCCTGACATTGGCAGGGAGCTCGTTCCACCACTGCGTTGCCAAAACGGAGAAGGGTTGTGACTTTAATGATGGACCTTTGCTTTCTCTTAGCAATGGCGGAACAGGCGTCCAGCTGAGGTAGTTGAGTGGAGCGCTCGAGCTGGGGTGCACATACATACAACATACATACAACCCAAGTACTGGGCCTGGGCCTCAGCCCTCTCAGCATCAGGGACACTAGAGGGACACTAGATGTGTCAGCGCTCTTCCTCCGCAACCTGCTCACTGGAATCAAAAGAAAAAAATAACCATAGTGTTCCCCTAGGAGTCACTTCCCTCTTGTGTCACTCAGCCTCAGCTTTTATCGTTATTCAGACCTTCTGCGAAGGAAATGGGTAACACTTTGCAATAAGGGGAAATGAATGCACAATGAAGTAATGTTAGTTAATAAGCATTAACTAACAACTAACTAATGGTCTAGTAATCATTTCCTAATGGTGCTCATGTTTACTACTATTGTTCATTTTTTCTAATGTAATGGTGTTCATGTTACCCAAGGTAATGGCGTTCATGTTAACTAAATTAGTTAAAATGAACACCATTACCGTAGTTAACATGAACACCATTAATGGTGTTCATGTTAACTACGTCAATGGTGTTCATGTTAACTAAGGTAATGCATTATACTAAGGCATTCATTTATCCATTGTTTATTATGGTATGGGTTAACCCCAACCCTAACCCTAACCCACTAAGGACTGCCGATGGTTGGCCAGTCCAACCAGAGTGAAACCCCTAACCCTTATATCTGCCAATGCTATTTAAGAACGCTCATCACTGCATTAAATAATGTTGATCCATGTTTTAGAAATGTACTTCTATTTTAGGTGTCCTCAGAAAATGTTATCACCAATGTTTCAAGATATGCTCTGAAGCTGCCCTGCCTTTATTTTCCTCAGATTCTTGTGATTCCACCCTACTACAAGTGCTAGATGTGATCTGAGAGGCATTTTGTCCATCTTGTGTGTCTGTCTGTGAGTTTGTTCTTGCCAAGTAACTGTTAATACAACTAAATAATACAGATTTTAGTGATTTTAGTTAATAAAAAAAGTTGATGATCTCAGGCGCTTAATTTTTGCTTCCGCAATCCGAGTGATGTTATTTATTTAAATGAACGAGACATTTACTAAATAACGATTTGTCTGATTCAACCAGTGGTAAAGCTTGTGCTTGCAAAAGAATGTCGAAGAAAAATGCACAAAACAATTTTCCTTTATCCATGCTACATTTATTAAATAGTATAGTTATTTATGATTACAACCATGATTATAACCATGATTATTATATCATGAATAAAAAACATAATATAACTGTGATATGTAATATGTTTAATTATGACTCGTGATTTAATTTTAAAATTTTTTACAGAATTGGAGAATCATGCTCCCAGCCCAACGCGCTTTGATTGGCTGGCCGCCCCCCACAGCTCGCGCGGCACCCTGCAGCGCTGCACAAAACACAAACAGCAGCGCGCGATGTTGACGGTCACACGTGACGACCACCAGAGCGACGTCCTCTCCATCCTTCAGCACGCGCGCGTCCCCGCCACGGAAGACGACCCTTCGGATCACGTGGATGACGTTCACGCGCTAGAGTCGTCGACGCGTTGTTTGGCTCCGGAGGAGAGCCCATCTGACGACAGACACACAGCAGGGGTCACGTCGAGCAGACAGGGCAGTGTTGCGTTCAACCCTTATGGAGATATGTTTTTGTTGTTGTTGTTGTCAGCGTTTTGAAGACAGAAGGGCGCGTGCATTCAGGTTTGCCCGTTTGATATATTGATAGCGCGCTTGCTTGCAAGAATTCGAGTTTGCATTTCTAGAAAATTAAAATGGGTTCTAGACTGAGCAGACAGAGTAGTCTGGACAACGATCACTTCACCAAGAAGCGTCGCCAGCATTTAGACAGCACCGGACACGGCGACCGGGGGAACCGCGGCGGCGGAGACTTTTTGTTTGCGTTGATGCTGAAATCGGATAAGCTGCCCGGGATGCTGCGGAGAGCCAACCACAGCCCGTACACCCGGCGGGTGGCGTGGATCAAGGAGATCCAGAAGCTGCTTCGTGATCGCAGAATAGAGCAAGCCACCGACGTGCTCAAACTCTTAAGGAAGGTGAGAACAAAGTGCATCTTTGGGATTCGATCAAGGGTCAAATTGAACTAGGTCAGCGAGGGGTTATAGGTCAACACTGTTTACCAATTAGTGAACAACAGATGAAGAAAACCGACATAATAGGATTTGCCTTAGCATCAGCCTCTGGTAATCCATGGCATCAAGTTACGTTACGACCTTTGGCCGCCAAAGCAGAGATGTGGAGACGGTTCAGTTGTATTCGATTGTGATTATTTAATTAATTTGTCTCACACTTGGATTCGGTTGTGCCATCCACAGGTGCTCTGCTGCAGTGTAGCCTGTGTCGCCAAGAGGACGCTGGTGGTGTCGCCGGTTTAATGTCACTACGTCTCTCTCTATGTCGTTTCCATTTTATTTTTGGTTTGGTTTTGAATGTTATTTTCTACCTCACTGCACGTTGAGGTATATCAGTGAATATATTCATAGAACGATGTGCTGTGTAAGGAGACAGGAAGATAGTACCTTCTTCATTCTCACGTTCTGCTTATGAACCTCCATCTACAGAAAAACGTTGCAGAACTTGATAGCTGGTCAGGGCTATGTAAAACATATCTAAAAACAACTGGAAACTTTAGCACTTTTTCTCCTCCCTGTCTTCAAATCCACTCCTCCTCATCCTACATGGTGGTCTGACCCACCGCCCCTCCCCCTCCCAATAATGGACCAGTCCACCTGCGATATTACTACTGAGTCGTTAATTACGGCCTCAGTTGTTGCCCTTGTAGTGGAACGGTGACAGAGGATTGAATGACCTATATCTTGGGTTGTTTGGTGGCCCAGCATAGCAACACGTTGGCAATCAGGTGTAAACTATAGGAGACAGGATCCTAAGGTCATGCCATATTGAGTGATTGTAGACCCACTTGATGGATGGTTCCTGTGTTCAACCAGATAATGATGATGATGATGCTGGTGTGTGTGTGTGCGGGGGGGGGTTAGTCTCTCTCTCTCTCTCTCTCTCTCTCTCTCTCTCTCTCTCTCTCTCTCTCTCTCTCTCTCTCTCTCTCTCTCTCTCTCTCTCTCTCTCTCTCTCTCTCTCTCTCTCTCTCTCTCTCTCTCTCTCTCTCTCTCTCCTCCCTCTCTCTCTCTCTCAGAGCCCAATCAGATGTTAATTAGCCCTAGGCCTGGGGAGGGAGGTGAGAATGGGGCTGTATCTGGGAGCTCTTTAATCAAGCCAACCAGATAAACCGGCCAGCCCAGAAATCGGCATGGCGACGGAAAAGACATCGGAGGCCTGAGCTCTTTCCCCTTTTTCAAATGACCCCGGCTCTGTTCAATTTGAAAAGAGCTTTGTTTCCCCTCGCTGCTCCGAGTAAACATGTCAGAGGATTCTACTCTGGTATCCATCTCCATTTAAAAACAAAAGTAGGGCTCCAATAGCAAATCACCTTTTAATTGGCTTGTTAAAGCTAGCTGCTGCCATGGATGGATGGGGGCTAGCCCTTTAATTCCATCGAAATAAAGCAGGGGAGCCGAGGATTGAGGCGTCAGTGGGATTCGTGCATTGATCCTGTCTACACTGCAGGTTATTTTTACACCCTTGGTTCTGCAGCGTCTCACTTTTCATCGCTGTTTACTGGGGCCCTTGTTAACAGGCTGGCCGCTTATGAGGAAACGCCTGCCTCCCACTCCTACTGTCCAACACAATCAACACCACTGGGCTTTGATTATCTGTATGTGTGTGTGTGTGTGTGTTTGCGTGTGCCTGTGTGTGTGTGTGTGTGTGTGTGTGTGTGTGTGTGTGTGTGTGTGTGTGTGTGTGTGTGTGTGTGAGTTTGCGTGTGTGTGTGTTTGACGTATTGTTTCATTACAGTGCGCTGGTCAGTATAGGATGGCCGACGCTTCCATTACATGGTTTACCTTATTAGGTAGCCAGACAGACCGCATGGAATCAGATTCTGAAAGTCAGCCGGCCGAAAGGATTCAATTTAATTCACACAACTCACCAGATATCCATCCCTCTCCCTCTCTCTGTCTCTAGCTCTCACTCACTCTCTCGTTTTCTTCCTGTACCTAACATTATTATATATTTATTTCTTGCTGATTTGATTTATGTGTTGTCCTGACCCCAATCTGTCATTTTCCCTCTATCTCCTTAGAAAAACATTGTTATTGCTGCTAATGGTTATTGTTAGAATAAGTGATCCTTCTGTGTGTGGTGGGGTCCCACGCACAAACTGAAATCCCGAGCTTAAAATAGTTTTGAACCCCCCCCAGACGGTAGAGGATGTTGATATCAAACATGTTATCTGTTCTCTGATCGCTCAGGACCTGGGCCTGGAAGGCTCCTCGCTGAACGACATCCTGTACAAGAACGCGGCCTTCCTCAACCTGGTGGACCCCATCTCCCACGACCTGCTGCTCAGCCTGGCCCGGGAGATGCAGTGCCCCAAGAAGGTGAGCTTCCAGAGAGTGGCTCCACTGGCCTCCTCCTCCTCCTCCTCCTCCTCCTCCTCCTCCTCCTCTATGTAACACATGAGAGTATAATGTATGGGTTCCTCCTCAGTCTCCTGACCTACAGCTCATTTGACATTCAACACATTGACATTTGTGCACTGTGTTGATTCTGCCCTCCATATATATTCATGATTTGATTATGGATCCGTAATATATCCATATATTGGATATATTATCCAATATATGGATAATATATCGTATTACGTATTATATATACAGCATGAATGGATAACAGCCCAGGTTGGGGAAAACGGTCATGAGTTTTGCCGTGTGGCTCCCTGGGGTGTTTGGTATGTTGTATTGAAACAATGGCACTTTAATTCGGCAAAGGCACTTCAATTGAAGAAAGTTAGATTGGCATTGTCATTTGCCAAATCAACAACAAAACAAGAACAAACACAACGGCTTGTGCATCTTCAGTGTGACCTGGTGAATGCTAAAAGCCGCGGGTACATCAGACGCCCGGGGCTGTGTCCCCGGCGGAGGAGTGAAAGCTCGCAGTGAATCGACAACACATTGTTCGTCATCCTCGCACTCTTCCATTCGGCCGGGCTTCTGAAAGCTTCCCTCTCCCCTGTTGCTCCCACAGGACGCGGACACCATCAAGTCCTCAGACAAGATCTGCAGGCAGCTCATCTACCACCTCACCCCTCACTCCAAGTGGCTGAGGCAGAGCATGTCCAGACGCAAGTCCCAGGCCTGGTGAGTTGGAGCTTAACCGTCGGGACTAGTGATGAATTTCCTTATTATTTTCCTTGATTCCATTTGCATCGGTCTGTTCTTCAAGAAGAATCGTTCAGAATTGTTTGTTAGACTCAGCTCCGCCCTCGTTCTCATTCTCAAACGATCGTGCAAGTCAGTCATCAATCAACACAACATTACAACTTTAACCAAACGTAGCGGGATGGGGGGGTGTAGTTGATTATTGGATGTCTAACATATCAGCAAGATAATAGACTTGATTTATCAATGATGGACTTTAAAAGTGTGATGAGACATTCAAATATTGTATTAATCTGGCATGACACAGAAAATACAAAGACAGCATGCATTTACCATTTCACTGATATTTAATCGTGTTAACGTACGCTCGCTCACTAAGCCCATTTGTATTTTTTCCAAAAAAACGGTTGATAAACGAGAGCGTCCTAGACTCTGTCCTAGAACAGCATACGATTGGCTGGCTCTCGTGAGTCGAGGCATCTCTCAGTCGGTCCTTCTTCACCACTTAAGAGTAAGTGAATTAACAGCGACTCAGTGGCTAGTGGGTCTGGGAGGAGTCGAGTCTGAGAACGAATGAGACGAAAGAGAGAGAAGAATCAGGTCTGTTCGTTCTTGATAAAGATTTGTTCATTCGAACTGATTTGGTCGCAAACAACCCATCACTCGTCGGTTCCCTTGCTTTGGGCATCGTGATGATGGAAGCTTAGAAGACCGTGATGGCGTTTTTTATACGCACTTATTGTATGTTGTACGTCTTTGCACTTAAAAAATGACTTAGCATTGTGTAGTTTCTTATCCTAGCTATCTTTGTTGTTTATGGGGGAATGGGTTAACCTAACAATTGTAAGTGCTCTGCGCTTATTTCTATGAACATCCTTACTATACTGACGGCGATATATTGTTGTTTCTCTTTCTTCTGACAAATGTACTTATTTGGAGTCACTACAGCTGAATCACTTCCATCTTTGGAGCTGACGTTAGGGCCCGGGAGGAGGGCGGGCAGATGTAGCCCGATGAGGGATGCCATGGTGACCCGTCAGTCCTCTTTCAGTTAGCGGCTGTGGTAATGTCTCTGGACAGAGCGGGACAGCCGCAGACTGTCTCCCATCATGGTTATGGGTCTGGTTTTGGACCACGACAGCGACATGTAGGGAGGCGATGCTCGGAGGATGAAGCGCATCCCGTGAGCGGATCGCTTTTGATGTGCAAAGCGGTGAGTGTAAGTCAACCTTTAGGAGGGGGGACGTTGCGTTAAATCAACACTGACAGTCAGTGTGCCCACATCGCTCTTCATATAAGAGTCCTGCGCTGCCATCGTCATGAGACGCTGCCGGGAGCCGGAGCCTGGAGTCTGCCACCAGCTGAGACAGCAGGGGCTGCATGCATCATTAATGATAACGGGAGAGAGAGAGGCTCCGACGTAACACAGGACTCTCAGTGGTCCCGATCTGGGACATTTCCTCTCAGTCGTGTTGCCAACCGACAAATAGATCTATCTCCACCAGATGGAAGTGCTTAATAACACCGATACTAACACCAATGATCATAATGATTATTAAATAATATAATTATAAACCAGTTATTATTATAAAATAGTAACTGCTGTATGTGGTCAGTGGTCACACACACACACTCACACTCACACTCACACTCACACTCACACACCACTTCCCACTTGTATCTGTCAGATTAAATTGGTTCCAGAAGTTACATCTGAAATACTTTTTGAGTAAGTTAACATAGCGGGAATGTTTTGGAATGTATTTCAAATTGTAACAAGCGTTCGCTGTCAGGCTGAAGGCAATTTGTTCATCCATATATACTGCATGTGTGTATATAGGGAGATAAAGATCTCTGAAACAATATTGTTCTGCCCTTCATTATCTAGCATCAGCATTAGCATTGCTGCTGAGGATACTGACCAAGTGGCTTAAATAGAGAGGATTTTAAGGTAGAATAAGATATTCAAGCTTAGAATAGCCTGCCACACGTTATATATGTTGTTTAATATTTCATGCCTCTGATTCATTGTGTGCTTTATATTCTCTACCAAGCAGGTTAGGTTTTCTGTTGTTCTGCCTGTCTGTCTGTCTGTCTGTGTGAACAAAACACATTAGAGACATGCTTGGCTTTCATTAAATATAGCAGACGCCGGCTATAATGAAGTAAAGATTGCACCTTGCTGGTATATATGTTGGTGTAGAATCACATGGCTCCTATTGTATGATGAGTAGTTGAACAATATATTATAGGCTCAAACAGAGTAGACTGTGTAGATCTCCTTAATATCACTTAATGAATGGAATCTTTGCTAAATATTGCTCAGTTAGATGAAACAAGCCCTTTCAAGTTGTCTAATTACTGCTGATTGAAGCAACCCTTTGACTGGATAGCAGTGTTTAGGTTTATATAGCATCTGCCATAGCATATTGCATACTTCTTTCTTTATTACATATTTCATGTAGACTAT
Source organism: Gadus morhua (assembly GCF_902167405.1). NCBI lineage: Eukaryota > Metazoa > Chordata > Actinopteri > Gadiformes > Gadidae > Gadus > Gadus morhua. The sequence goes on from NC_044053.1 coordinate 21,761,763, forward strand.
TATCCAAACAATCGTACTTCTATAATAGCAGGCCTGTCGTACCAGTTACTGAAGTTACTCATGTGCGCATGTGCCAAGCAGCCAGCAGCTCACGCACACACAGCATGCGCAAAGGCATACATACACACCGCATACACACACTGCACATGCGCACGAACATACATGGAAACACACACACCGCACATCAAGACAAAGGCAGCGACAAATACACGGAAGCACAAAGACACGCACGCACACACACCCGCACGCGCACTCAACGTACGTCAAGACAAAGGAAGCGACACACTCGCCGAGCTAAGATGTTATGTTAACATAATGGCTCCTCCATCAACACACGCGCAGGTTAGAACACGCGCACACACCGCAGCGACACTCGCTCAGGTAAGACGTTATGTTTTTAAACATAACGGCTCGACAATCGACACAATGCGCAGATAAGAACACACACGCACGTGCACACACCGCAGCGACACACGCCGAGGTAAGACGTTATGTTTTTAAACATAACGGCTCTTGGCCAGGACACTGGAAGAGATGTTTAATCTCACTGATGATTATTATTTTCAACTAATAGCAGTTGCCTTGCATTTTAAAATGTCATGGCACTTTTTAGCCCTGAATAACAGAAAAAGCTATTTACTAAATGATTTGCATGCATAGTACTCTACACTTTCCATTAAACAATTACCCCTGTTACCATAAATTGACTAATTTTATAATGTAATCAAATGCTCACACACTAGCTGCTTGCAGACACACGTGTAAGTCCTGATATTCTCCTGATGGGCTGTATGTGTGAACAACATATCCTGACATTTGTACACTGAAAATCTCCTGAATAATGCAACCCCTGAGGTAGTAATTTCTCTGCAGGAAATGTAAATTACCTTATATGTGAATGAGGAGTAGAAAGTCGGTATTTCTCACACCACTTCAGTGGGCGTGTTGATGACGCTTCTGCATGTCGAGTGGCCTTCTAAATGAGAATCAGCCTGTTGCCTTTTATTCGCTGAATTGTTTAAAAATATTTAAATGTTGGCACTGCCCTTAAGTCATTTTTGGTGAACGAATGATATACGTAGTAAAATGATAGGCAAAAGGTTATTATATTACGCTCTCAGAAATTTGTTACATTATCGACTGGGGTTTCCACATTATTACTATGGGTTTAATTACAACTAGAGGTTGAGCGAAAACTCTAGTTTCTTTAAAAGTAGAGTTAAACAATCTGATACACACAGGTGATTTGCGTGCGTGCGTCCGTGTTTGTGAGTGAGTGTGAGTCAGAGTGTGAGTGTGTGTGTGTCCGGGTGCATGTGCATTTGTTATGCAGTGTCTCCTCTCATTAATGTTTGCTGGATAGTGTAGTCGGCGCACCCGCGCGTCGGTCCTGTCTGATAGAAAATGGCAGGTAATGCAGGCCGTGCCACCTTAGCTTTTGTCACACATCACCCTTTCTGCTCCAAGCTCTCTGCTTCCAGTGTTTTCAACAGCCAAACCTAGCATTCAGAACCAAAGCAAGGCTAAAGAGTTGATCGACCACATTGGACTTAAACTTCATTCAATTTTGACTAGATTAGGTTTAAACTAGATGCGATAAGTATTTGGAGGTTTATTTGTTTGTTATTTCACAGGTGATTTTCTTCTATTTTTTGCCATGTCTTGAGACAAGGCGTTGTGTAATATTTAGGTGCACTTATTCAGTGATTTCATTTAGTTTTGTAATTTAGACTCTTGAATAGTGGGTTTGCAGGTATATATTGCTGCACTCTGTTCAATGCAACACAAATGGAGATTGATCATCCACAGCCTGAAGGTCCCTTAAGAGATATAATACAAGCTGTGCTCTCTACTATCTGGAGGGAATATCTAGTAGCTTCATTAGTGCGCTTGTATCATGCTCTGTGGACAACAGTAGGACAAAAATAGCGATTTAAAGGGGAAGAGGTTCATCATTGTTTTAAAAGGCTGACATGTATGCTGACATATTACAGTACTGTGATTATAATATAAGATAATAGATAATAGTTAATGTAATTATAATTCATGACGTTGAACTTGAGCAAACATGGAGCATGTTTGATTGGCTACATCCAATGTGCTTTAGCTCATTTCCTTCACCCTTTCTTTTTAGTTCCATGTGCCCATAAAATAATAGGCAGTGAACCCATCAGAACCCATTCACCCTTGCAGGAGAGTCCAGGTGGGGAGAGACCATTCAGCCCTTTGTGCTTCTGGTTGCAGATGCTTTATTCCTTTGGTCTGATGAAGGACAGAGGGGCGGGAGTGGGACAATAGAGCTGAAGGAGGGGCGTTCGTCATTAGACCTGTTCACCTTTCTAACACCTAAATGTTGACCGGATCGGTAGATTCGGCGCCCACAATCCCCCCCGTAACCAATGCATTCTCCCCTATTGTTAACATTCCCCGTGACGTGCTCAGGTGTGTTCATATACAACTGTACTAGAAGGGGGTCGCAAGTTCAAATTAGGATATCTAACCAAACTCTACTCTCCTTACGCTGCTGATTCACTGTGCCTCATTGGCTATATCCTAAGCCAATCTGAGTGCTTCATTTACTTGGCCATTTTTATCTCTAAACACAAGATGAAGATTAAAATATGACTTAAGGCAATTATGCTATGAGGCTAGCAATATCCAGTTATGTACTACAGGTTTCACAAATGGGAGGGTTTTCAGGAATGTATTCATAGTTGCCATGAGCCTTTATCGACAATTTGAGCAAAACCTCCCCACCGCAGACGGAAGGGTCAGTGGCAACACCAGTGACGGGTGCCGTAATGGATGTCACGCTAAGTCACTCAACACGCGAGGAGGCTATGATTCACAGAGACTACATCAGCAGGTCACAGCCCATACTCACCACACGGCCGAGAGAACACACATCCCGCTAAATCCCTTGTGAATTACATTTTAAGAGTGCACAGGTTTGAGTGAATAGCGAACCAGTACCAATCATTGAGAGTCAAGGCATAGCTGATGGCAATATACAACAAATCCTGTTTTTGCTATTTCCATGGCCCATTTTGCTGAGGATACACCTTAACAGACATCTTTATCTCTTGAAAACAATTCCTGCAGCAATAGATAAAGATTATGTTTGGTTTTTCCTTTGAATGAACATAATGGTTATAATGAAAAAAATATCTGTTATATAACCTGGTAATTTGTACACGATTATTTTTGATGAACTTATTTAGTTTCACACAACAGAGCTCGCACTCCAGTTCTCTGAAGGCAGAAGCTTGAGCAGTCTGCAGTTCACTTACAGGCCAAAGAGGCCAGTATTGAGTGGGAAAATCCTTACACATAGTACTGTCAAATCCCAAAATATGAACATCGTTGCTACATTGACATCCATGTGTTATTTTGCATGCACTGATTCTCAGAATGGTAACACTATGTGACATGAGGGGGAGATCTCTGACTTGAACCCAGCATGTCAGGGCTCCATGGCGCGTGGTGTGATAGGGCTCCGGCTGCTGGCCCAGGGGGATGTTATGGCTCTCCTGTTAACGAATCCCTACGCCCGCGTCTCTGCGTCAGCGTTTCGCTGCTTGCTTGTCCTCACTCCTTTTTTTCTGCTCCTTTTATGCAACACGAGAAACACCACATGGTGTCGCAGATCTCAGATAGAGAAAACATTGGGAACGTCAAACGCCAACGTACATACACATTTGCGTTTTGATTTTTTTTTTATGGGAATATTAAAAATCGGAAAAGTAACACTATTTATGCATTTTAAGGAGATTTGTTTCCCTTTTAATAAGCCTCATTGGAAGAATGAACCATGCTCTCTCCCTCTCAATCAGCCTGAAGACCACCCTGCAGAAGAAGCTGTCCAGCGACGGGGTGGACCTGTCTGGCATCCCCTTGTCCAGCCGGGACGTGCGGCAGGTGGCCTTCTACCTACAAAACAACGGCGACTCCATCGTCTCCGTGGACATCAGCTTCACGGAGCTCACCGACGACAACCTGCGGCTGCTGCTGCCCCTGCTGGGCCTCATGCCCAAGCTGGGCACGCTGGCTCTCAACGGCAACCGCCTCACGCTTGCCATCGTCAAGGACCTGACGGAGATGCTGAAGGAGCCCAAGCAGTTCTCCAGCCTGGCATGGATCGACCTGGGCAACAACGTGGACATCTTCACCATGCCCCAGCCGCTGCTGGTGGCCCTGCGGCGGCGCTGCAGCCTCCGGAGCAGCCTGCCCACCATCTACGAGTACACGGAGGGGCAGCCCTACTGCTACCACCTGGAGACCTCCATCGAGGACCCCAGCCTCTACGAGGAGGAGGAGGAGGAGGAGGAGGAGGTCGGGGAGGTGGAGGGGGCAGACGAGGAGCTGGAGGAGGACGACGGCGTGGGGGGCAAAGCAGGTCTGGAGCCTTGGGGCCTAGGGGGCAAGCGGCTATCCAAAGACTTCACCCTCCACTTCTGCCAGAGTTGATGGGGGCACGGGCCCGCGCTCTGTGCTCGCCACTGCGGTCGAACAGGTCTTCCCGCAGCACCCTGTTAGTTCCTTTGCCCTCCCGCCCACACACCATGAGCCCCGTCACCCTTTGAGGGGCCAGTTCAGTTCAGCGCCCCCACCACCACCACCCGGCCTCGACTTCTCACACCAGACCTCCACCACTGTACTCCAAAGTCCTTTTCCCGGCACTGAGCGGCCCGTGACGACACGCAAACATCATCCCTGAGTAAACCCAGACAAGCACACGCGACGACGGCGACAGAGGACTTACTGTGTTGGCGGAGGGTGCTCTTGGGATTCAGGCGTGGTTTCATTGGAGGGGGGGCTGGACGAATTCCTGAACAGGTGGGTCCTCTCTGTCACCTCTCTCTTTGTGCGTGCGTCTCTCCCGCTGCCTCGGCGGCGACGGCGGCTCTGGGAGCTGATCCTGAGGGGTTTAGATCAGTGGGTTGGGCCGAGGAGCGGCATGACGGCGACAGACGGGGGTTGAACCTGCGGTAGGCTTCAGACGGTAAAATAAAAAGGCCCAGCGGATCTCTGTGTGTTCTCCAGCGGGAGACCGGGGGCCGAGTCGCTCTCTGACAGACGCTGCCCAGCGCCGCATTGTGTGCATGTCTGTTAATCTCCCAACAAAAGCTCGGACACAAGTTCAACCGACTACACAGCCGATGGGCCGTCACGTGATGCCAGCGAAACTGCTGGGTCAAGACTTTTATTGCACCCCTCCTCCCACACACACACACACACACACACACAGGACACACACATACACCGTACACACACACACACCGTACACACACACACACAAACACTGTATACACACACACACACACACACACACACACACACACACACACACATATACAAACACACACACACACACACCGTACACACACACAAATACACACACCAGACACACACACTCAACCCCCACCTTTGCGTCCACCTTGTGAATACGTGTGCGTCACTCGTGTGTCGACCCCAACGGTAGACACAAAACACGGCTCTGTTCGGTACTTCCACTCTGTGTGTGTGCCTTTGTGCGCCCAAAGCAATCCGAGGAGAAGAGGCAGGTACTTGACGACCGGTAGCCGACTCCTCTGACTTTGTCCTTTTAGTTTTTGTACACGCCCACACCGATACGAACTGGAAGGTTATGTGTTACTTTACGTCGCGTTCTTCATCCATAAAGTGTTGGCACACAGCCGTGACCCAGACACGCACAGCCGGAGGCTCGCTGTGCAGCCAGACAACAGACGGGCCCCTCCAGCGTAGCCCCTTCATGTGTTAGGTGTACTTCAGCGTTTACGTTTTCTTCTTCTTCGTTGTCCTGTGTTTCGTGTGAGGCTCAGCCATGTTGTTGTCCAGAGCTGGAAGCCACCAGACTATTTAATATTTGAGTGTCATGTTATTGACCGTAGCGCAAGAATATTTGCATTATACTATTTATATTTGACTTTTGCTGTATTTTTTAAACGTGACAGGTTATTTTTTATATTATTTAGGGGGATTTACAGTGATAGAACACCCAAGGAATCCATCCATACCATTGAATATGTTCCCGTTTTTAGGTGAAATGAACCACGATTGTTGGCAATGATCACAGAATAATGATCATCCGCATTGTTGATGTACTATATGTGTCTAATTGTGTATCGTTGTGTGTGTCTTTGTCAGATTATAGGTATGATTATTTGTATGGTTGTTTTTAGTAGCTGGTCCTTTGTCTAGCAAGTTAATGACAGTGATAACTCTGCAGAGTCCACAAAGAAGCACAGAACGCTGCAGTAATGATAACCAAAAGCAAAGAGGGAAACGTTGTGTCGTTGTGATTGAAACACAACGAACTGTTACAGGAACACGCTGATACGATGACACGCAGAGATGGGCCGTCTGGGCTCTGAACCGCTCAGAGCTGCGTAGGAATACTACACCAATTAATGTTCCGTGGGTCAATGTCAAGCGCTCTGTCGTATCGCGTTTATCTGTGTCACATCAAATTTTCATTGTTGACGATAATCAATAAAAAGAAAAAAGAATCCTTTCTCCGCTTAGGGCTTCATCTCCTTCTTGGTATGAGTTTCTGCAGGAGGCCGAGACCCTGACACCAGACCAAGACCCCAGACCCCAACCCAACCCCAAACCCAGACCCTGACCCTGACTCAGACCCGTTCTCATGGGCGTCTCTCACCAACCAACCGCTGCTTTCTTTGCAATTAAATTCTAGTTCTCTATGTCAATTTGTACGAGCTGGCTGGGGACTGTTTCGTACTGTTTGAGCGTTATAGGACTCCCAAAGGCACACTGAAAGCCACTGGGTTAGATCCCCGATGGTCTGCAGCCTACCTGCAAGTAGCCAAGATACCCAACCGCCTGCTTTCCACACCTGACCCGTGTGTGAATTCCCTTTGGATAAAAGCGTCCGCTAGCTAGATGAGACCTTTGTGTGTTGCAGATAGGCTGGTCACACAGGGGACCCCCCATCCACCACCCCCTTTGGGGATCTGACTCTGGGAGACCTTTGCTGCCCAGCTGCCAGGGATGATAATGTGGCATTTGTGACAGGTGGCTGCTTTAAGGTCATGGCACAGTGTGGACGGCAAAGACACATTTGAAGACCAATCCCCCCAGCCTCCCTTATCTGACCCCTTCACCACTGGGGTGCACCCACGTCTGGGGTCCCCTCATTTCTGGTTAGCTCTGCGGAGAATGCCGAGGGCCAGCATCTAGGACGGTACAATGCTTGTTTGCTACATCTGAATTGAGACTCTGTTCGAGCCCTGACGATAGATTCATCACGTTCCTCTGAGGCAATGCAGATAAAACTGCGTCTGTGTGACTCATTTCCTCATCTGATTATCCTCCCCTGGCACAAAAACAGATAGGATACAAAAACGACTGTATGCATAATCTATTATTCATGCAAAACAGCGGTTTAATCAATCAGTGAAATGGCACAGGAGGCTGTTGAAGGATCATTTGAATTGATATGACTTTGAAGATTGTTAAATCACCATATTATCAATTTGTTGAATTATTAATACAATAATGGCAATAATTTCAGTATTTTAATAATGATAAAAATATATAATCCCTTTACTCCTGATACCCTTTCATTAAACACTCATTACCAACTTTGGCCGCACAACAAAAGAGTTCTATATCATTGAAAGATATTTAATAGGTTGTTAGCACCATTCATTTGCAAAGAACCGTTTCTCTCATATTTCAAAAGCATAAAACAGTCTTTTTTGTCCATTTCATAATTGGTATTTATTTCATACTAATGAAGGTCAGTCAATTACAATATCATTCATAATTTGAGGCAAAAGAAGTGATTGAATATTAAACGCAAAATAGTAAATAAATAGTTAAAGTTTAATTAAAGGAGTAAAACAAAATGGCAGGTTTAATAATCTGCATATTTAAAAATAAAAAGACACACAGGTGTACCTCCCATTTGCTACCGCCACCCTCCCTAACTGGCCATGTGTGATGTGAGACAAATATCAGCTAAGAAAATAAACTTAAATACATGATCATCACTCACTATTCAATGCCCTCAACAAAGAAAAGTAGTACAAAATCAAAAAGAGAGGCTGAGGTAGAAAAGTAAAAAGAGGATTTTCTCTTCCTCTATATTAAGGGAGGCAAACAATCACAGAAACAATCCTATTGTTTAATGGTGCCTCTTTTAAAGGTGAAGAAAACACGAGCACTCAAGTTAAGTGTGACGTGCATTCCGTCAATGTTGAACCACGCCCCCTCACACCTGCTCCAAAACAAATTCGTCAAGTTTTTTCCAATGCCATTTCAGTTTTTCTTTGACCTCGGACCACAATCTTTTAATCTACTGGCCGCAAATTCTCCCCGACTTTAATGTAACAATTGTAGATCTCAAGATATGTTAATATCATCTCCGGCTTCTTCCCATTGGTCCCAGATTCTCCTTATTAACAACCAATACGACCTCTCGTCAGTAGCCGGCTGCTTTCCCCTGTTTCCGGAGGTCAGACACTGCAGCGATGCAGCCGTTGTCCTGTTCCACAGAATTCACCACATTGTAGAAGTACGATGCGTTGGTCTGGGTTTGTCCCATTGAGGTGAGCGCCTCTATCAAAGACTAGGAAATATACAAGATAGAAAAACACACACAAAAGAGTCATTGGATTCATATTGATCACAGGTTATAATTTGTGAGATGTAAAAGTAGCATATGCGTCCTTTTTTGTTTTTTGGCTACTAAATTTAGATTGATTGCTTTGGTTGTTCTCAGCCTCAGCTCTAAGTCTGTTAAATGACCTTGTGTCAGAGTGGTGCATTACCTTGTCAAAGCTGGGTTCGAATTTCAATTCATTCTTGGAATCAACAAAGACCACAGGGCTGTCTGTCGCCTCTTTGAGGCTTTTTCCAAACCATAAGTGGTTCATGATAGTCTGCAAGAAACCAGACACACATGAGCCCCTATCGGAACAGGCGGGTACTGAGGCTGAATCACCAGGGAGCACTGTTCTGTACATGCTGTCCTCTGGTACTTCCTGTGACAGATAGCCGGCGTGTGATTACCAAGGCGGTGCCAGTGATGATCATGCTGCCCCCAGACGCCCCGATCACCAGCGTCCTGGTCTTGGATCGCAGGATCGATGGAGACATGGAGGAGGGGGGCTGCTCTCCTGTTCACCACCCAGAGGATGACATCATCGTACAATATAAAGCTATGGTACAGCATACACAGGGAATAAGCCATACATCAATGTTTACATGAAATCATTATATATATATATATATATATCTCCTTAACATTGATTAATGGAAAACAATTATCATACAAAATTATATTTTGTACGATTTGTTTTCTAATGTTCACCAGATCAGAAATGTCTTGCTCAAACATAACAGTGTATCATCTTGTTGCATAATGGCACTAGACACTACCAATTTAATGTTTAGGGCCATTGGTAATGCAATGTTTGTAATATCACCAACAGCCTGTTTAATATTATTCTTTAAGGGCCAAGACAGACCATATGAATCAAAATATGTTTATTTTATATGCTCATAATACTATCAACAAGGAATCTGTGATAAAAATCCTCAATCCTCAAAATCCTCAAAAATCCTCAAAAACACTCAAACCTCTATCCCCTGCCCTATATATCTCACATGGCTTTGCACTCAATTTTAGCATAATGATGAAAGCTAAAGCCAATACCTGCAACAATGTGCTCTGCTTTACCACAGAAGTCTGTCAGCTGATTGTTGAGGATGACCCCAGTGCTGGGGGAATACACCTTGGATCCAAATCTGAGTGATGAAACAAAATGTACTGAACTCTAAATCCTAAATCCTGCTCGACACGAGGCCTTCAATCTGCCCGTGCTTTAGTCGTGATAGTGTAACAAACATTAGGTTGATGCTGCTGGTCGCTGCCACGGCAGTCCCGTCCTCAGCCAGGACGGACACGTGTGTGGTCCCCATGCTGTCCAGATACGGCGTCATGTTGTAGTACTGAGCATTGTGGCTCCCCCTCCCGCTGATCAGACTCCGAAGGTGGTCGGCAAAGCTCTCCTCTGTGATCTTCTTCGCCACCTAGTGACATCAAAAACAAGGTCTACGTGGACAAAGGCACATCACGAGTACAGCGTCTGGGATAGTGTGGTGGGGACTCCTGGACCAAAGACTGTTGATCCCCGACCTCCAGTCTACAGCTAAAGCATCCTTCAGCAAGAGGCCCCAACCCCCACCTGCTCCTTAATGACCTGTATCGGTCTTTGACAAACCCTTTCTCAATACAATTGAGGACTTTAACATGATGTAATTGGCTCCAAAAGTTATACATACTGCTCCTGAGTTGAACTGTGGGTCACGGAGGTGTTTCTTCAAACCATTGGCAAACTTGCAAGCCTCCACAAAGCGATGATAGGTTTGAAGCCTTTCCTCCCCCATCATAGACTCTGGATTTGGAGCATACCCTGTGTGGGGAAAGGAGGGGGATCAGAAAGTGTGTAAGTAGGATCAGTCTAGTGTTGAAGAGATTGCACAGTGCAGGGTTTGAGAAGTGTACATTATATTATATATTATAGTGCAGAGACACACACAATGGTGAGATTCTTTAGTGCATGGTGGTCCCCAAACACACACCAACACACATACACAAAAAATTCCTCCTCTGTATTAAGCCCTTATTAGGAGCTTGTAGCAGTGGACCGCCACAGAGATGAGCCCAGGAAAGTCTACCATTTTTGGTGGACTCAGGATGCAGTTTAGGGAATCTCTGTGTGACATCTTTCCTCTCAACCCAGAGCGGAAGTGAACCATCACTAATGCATGAACAGCCGTTAGCCTGAGCCCACCTGCCCTGTAGATTGCCTGGATAGGCTTTACGCTCATCTTAAGTGTAAGTTCATCAATAAGGGCCTTTCTTTAATGCTGATTGGCTCAGACCATGCTTATTTGGTGGGGCACATTAGCGATTTGTGGACAAGCCAATGTTGCTGTTCATGTTGAATTTGCCTGGGCACTTTAAGCCCTGGCCAGCATGCTGCCCATCACAGCAGGGCCACATAACCAAAGGCCCCCGTTTTAACCAGCCAACATGGTGAGATCGTCAACCTGATGAATGAAAACAGCAGAGAGCATGGGTCGGAAATCAGATACCGCAAGAGTCTGAGTTATGCGTTGTTTCTTGTTAGCTTACGAAGATATTCTATCGGAGAAAACTATGTTGATGAAGCTTTCAGAAGGGAAAACTTAAGCGACACTTTGTTACAGTTAACATCTGCTGGTCAAGTTTGTGTTTGCCAATTACGCACTAACAGATCCCTGCCTCCAGCCTCATGATTGCTCAAAGCAAATATGATATGAAAGCAGTGTAACACCGCCTTCCCCTCGGTTTGAGCTTGTCTGAAATTTGTGGGACTAATCAAGCAGAACTCTTAGGTTCCGGATTCTGGTCAGGACCCGCAGCATGGGGATCAAGACCTCACTAAAATGTGCATGTGGACAGCCAAAACAACCCTGTCCGAGGCATTTACTCCAGGGGGTAAAACCTGAAGGATCTTAATCCCCTCAGAAGTGGATTTCAGGAGCTTTCATAGGAATATGCCCATTAGTCCCCCTCTGTGTTACCCCTCTCTGAACCAACTCTACCTCAGGCATGGCAAGAGCTGGTCACGCAAATCAGACTAAACTGAAGTCGTCCTTTTCCCTCATAGCCGAAGCCAAGCTCCTCCAGCAGGCCCATATTGTTTCCCAGATGAGTATAAAGCTCTGAGGAAGAGCCAAGCTATGGACAGAAACCTTGGGCTGGTTTAATTCTGGTAGGTGGCACAAGTTGAGACAAACGTGATACATTCCTTGGCCTGGATTGCAACATCCCATAACCAAGCACCTTATCCAGTCTCAGTATTTTATTCTAGCCCTAAACAGATCTATCAGGAGATATGCCCAAAGTACTGGATGATATGGGAAATAATTTCAACACCATCCACAATATTATCTCAGACTGTAAAAAACACCTTTCTGGGTGAGATCATGTGCCTGGTGGTACCTTGGTTAACTTAAATGTGTATTTATTGTTCTTCTATCTTTAATGCAATGAGGCGAGTTTAGACACACAAGTAACCATACTTCTGGTATTTGGCCATTTTGAAAAATTATCTTCCATGGCCCCTAAGGGCCAGATTTGCCGCACCCTATGCTATAGCTTTTCATAACATTGAAAATGTACATCTGTGTCAAATATGAGGCTCTTATTTTAATTGAGCAAACTGCTGAATTTGGCCTAACAGCCCAGCTAGGAGTGGAACCACCCTGTCCATGTGTAAGTGGGAACGTGTATTGAAACCTTTCATGATGTTGAGGATAAGGCCAATTAAGGCGCCCCCTGAAGGAGGCGGAGCCAAGTAAATCTGATACTCCCCCAGGGAAACGTTCCAGGCATCGCTTACTCTGGCCTTGTAAGACGCCAGGTCCTCAAGGGTGAGTTCGACTCCTGGTTGGAGAAGCAGAATGGAGAAACAATGATCTGCAGGGGCAAACCGAATGCGTTGTGGATCTGAATCATTTGTAATTGAGATGGAACCAGTGAGCATCTGACTTTTTGTACCTGGCTTTGCCGACTACAATTGATTTACATTCACATTTACATTAAGGGCATTAAGCAGACGCTTGTATCCAAAGCGACATACAATAAGTACATTTGTCAGAAGAAAGAATGGTCATAGAACCAACTACCAAGCACTTACCATTGCTAGGTTAACCCATTCCCTGTATACAACAAAGATAGCTAGGATAAGATGCTACACAATGCTAAGTACTATTTTTAAGTGCAAGGACGTATAACATACAATAAGTGCGTACATTAAGTGCCAGGGCGTACAACATACAATAAGGCTTAAGAGGGGTGTGGGGGGCCCCTAGTCTTCAGTCTAGGTGAAGTCTAGGCTGAAGTCTAGGCTGAAGTCGAGGCTGAAGTCGAGCCTGAAGTCTAGGCTAAAGTCTAGGCTAAAGTCTAGGCTAAAGTCTAGGCTGAAGTCTAGGCTTTAGTCTAGGCTGAAGTCTAGGCTGAAGTCTAGGCTGAAGTCTAGGCTGAAGTCTCTGCTATGCAGAGTCTAGGGTGAACTCTGAACAAATGAGTCTTGAGTCTTTTGCAGATTCTTACATAATTATATTGTCTCTGGGGTCTACACAAATGGGAGACTGAATCAACAATACCTTCATTTTGTACATCGCGGATAAAATCCTCTGCGATCTGTCCAGTGTAGAATGCATCTGCTCCCTGTTTAGCTAAAATCTCCAGTGTGTCGGCCAGTTTCTCAAACTTCATGATGTCACCAGCTTTCAGGAGGTTGCCATCCTTGTCAGAGTACAACTTGCTGTTGGTCAAAAATGATACAATATATCATTACTTCTTCACTATATGGTATTATCTGTGACCTAAAATCTGTATGTACTTTCATATTCTGGTGTTAGTGGAAGGGGGGGTTCTCACCGTAAAGAACCGTTGGTGTTTTCTAAGAAGGGGATGAAGCGAGCCTGGACAGGGGGAATGGGGAACCCGCTCCGAGCAAGTTTGATAGTGGGCTGGAAGAGCCTGGCCCAAGGAAGCTTTCCATACAGTTGGTGTGCAAGTTCATAACCTCGCAGTTCCCCTGGAACCCCAATCCACTGACCCACTGCAAGGCAAACACTCACATGATACATCTGTATCTAATACACAGGTGGGCAGACGGGTACACAGACGAAGAAACAGGCAGAAGCAGGCAGATTTACACATTGTCTAAAGCAGGCAGACAGGAAGGCAGGCAGACACCAGAGACTAATATAGCCAGAGCATTCGGTTGTTGACATTAGTGACGAAACATTGCACCCAGCTCTTGTTAAACTAGGTGTTTAGTGAGATGTGTATTCATTCCAGCAAGATGAATGGTTTGAGCTGCTGTTCCTCTATGTGTGGTCTTGGCAACCCCCCCACCCTCTTAAACCAGGTCTGACCTGGGGCCAGGGAAGGAAGGGTAGTGTACACAGATGATTATCTTGGTAAATAAACACAATTATAAATTATATTTGGCAGCATTCCAATCTCCTGAGGTTCTTGCGTGCACAATGTCTGAAGTCTTGTGCCATTTTTGAAGAGATTACAAGGTCACACCCTTAAAAACAAACGGATCAGAGACAGACAGACAGACAGACAGACAGGCAGGCAGGCAGGCAGGCAGGCAGGCAGGCAGGCAGGCAGGCAGGCAGGCAGGCAGGCAGGCAGGCAGGCAGACAGACAGACAGACAGACAGACAGACAGACATGCTCAATACCTGGAGTCCAGCTCGGTGTTTTAGAGCAGTCCTCCATTAAGTTACTATTGAACATCTTGGGGACGGTCTCCCGTGCATTGATGATTTTCACCTTCCCTTAAAAAAAGAGAAGAAAATAAGTAGTAACACTAAATATCATATCCGGACGTCAATTATAGTGTAATGGAAGTAAATTGTGAAATGATTAATTGTGTGAGTGAGGGATGTGCTCTTGGTGCGTGTGACAGCCCTACCACTGCCATCCATCACGGTGAAGATGGTCCCTCCGCCCAGACCCATGCTCTGCGGGTTGATGACAGACGTGCAGAGCAACGCAGCGATCGCGCCATCTACCGCTGAACCACCGCTTCGAAGAATATCTCTGAGAGTCACGCAGGAACAAAGTTGGAATCACTTTTAATGCGAGATACGTAGTCCTACGTCATGGAGAAAAGTTGCCCACTGAGAAATGTGTAATAATCTAAGGTAGGAAAGCCCAGTGTAAACAGAAGCGTTTAACTGATGTTCAAAAATGCAGCCACTCACCGTCCAACCTTGGAGCAGGTCTCGGAGTCTGCGGCTACAGCTCCCTTCGTGAAGCCCCCCTCCGGACACGGGCTCTTCGCAAGCATTACAACACACACTATCAAAACTACCAAAAAACTAACCAGAAGTAAGCCACAAGTCCATATCCGTGCTTTTGAACGCGCCATTGCAGATCATGTAGTTAGACTGATGCACTGAGGTTTAAATACTGTCGACTCTGTAACTTGTGCCTGACTGACTGACTGGAACAAGAAAGTATTCTCCCTCTCTTTAGCCAATGTTTTGCAGACCGACAATGAGCTCGCAGTTTGGAAGTTCAGATTCGCCAGCCAGCTTGAGCGTGCTCCTGGGCGGCGTCTGCTTTATATAGGGGGACGGATCCTGACGCACCGTCCTACCGTGAGGGGGGTCGTGCAGGCGCGTGCCGTCCATATGGGCAGGTGGGGCGGCGAACTCCCTGCAAAAGCATGCTCCCAAAATAAATAATTCCTCAGTAAATCATTGCTCCAAGTTTGTTTTTAATAATGTGATTGTCGCATTAACAATCTATAGTTTCTGTAGGCTTTCCGACTATTTTTGGTCTGTTGATATCAAATTGATGGTGGCGATTCTAGTTGAGTTTAACGTGTCATGCAATGTGGGGCAGGGGAGCTCAACGACTGCGTCCCTCCGTATGTTTCTCGCATAACCCTGCAGGCTGCAATAAGAATTGCAATCCGCGCTATAAGACGCCCATATGGTCGTAAAGTATTCTGCCCCATGGTCATATTATAGGAGGGTTGTTGTTTAAAATCGAATTACTCCGCCTGTTTCTTTCGGCATTGAAGCCTATTTATTTATTTATTTATTTCAGCAGGTATTTAAACCTGATTTCATACCTGATTTAAACAGCTGTTATTGAGAAATACCTGATTACGAAGCAAGAAAAAATGGTCACTCTGATGTCAACATGGCTAGCCCAACGCATGTATCTCTTGACCAGTGGGTAACTAAAAGACAGTTCACCCTCACAGCCTACGTGGCCAGCCGAAATGGCTTCCGCGTAGACTTTGAGGATGGAAAAGGCCAAACCCTTCTTCAGTGAGCATAGAGAGATGGGATGATGTGATGACTGTTACACCACTTAGAGTAAACACCCCAGTTTGCAGAGTAGATGGATGAAGTGGGCGCGCCCGGCAATCTGGATAGTGTTGATAACCGCTGCCTCTCAGAAACCAACCAATAGCTGCCCGACACATTAGGCGACTGCTGCACTGTCCTGTCCCCTGGTGAAGGTGCATCTGATCTGGCCGGCAAAGGCCAGGGTGCCATGCACGAGACAGCAGCAACAGAATCACTCTTCATCCCAGTGTAACGCTGGGACACCATCAGCTGACAGCAGAGATAGAGCAAATTTACGAATAATAACAAGGGGCAGGCAGAGTGAGCCCCTGGACGTGTCCAACGTGTAAAAGTGGACAAAGGGGTCGGGGGAAGACCCATCATGCAGCCGTGCAGATGTCTACGACCGATACGTCCATGAGCAAAGCCGTAGAAGCGGCCACAACCCGTGTTGAGCGAGCTCTAACATCCACTGGTGGCGGAACCCATCCCAGTGTAGGCTAAAAAAACTCCCTCACACCCGCTAGAGAAAACGCCCCACTTTGGATGTAGTGGGCGCACGCAGGCACTCTAAGTGTTGATAACCGCTGCCGGTAGAGCTTTTCCCGGCAGGATCATCAAGCCAAAATGGCTTCTAGCATTCTAGGAAACTAAGAACGCTTCCCACCTCACAGATTGATAGGACAACGTGGATGTTACACCCAACGTAGTAGAGGGAGTAGAGGGATAGAGGTAGGGTTGAAGTGGGCGTAGGCCTACTCTAGTTAGCGTTGATAGCCTCTGCCTCTCAGAAGCGGCACGTAAAGAAGCAGAAGCGGATAAGTAAATAGCATTTGACTTTACAAGCAACAACTGATTTGTTGAAAACGCAAGGATCCAGAATTGGCTTGTTGAGAAGAGACAAGCCAGCTCCGCTGCTGAAGCCATGCTCGCAACTGGGTCCTGCAACCTAGTCTCCAACCGCCGCCCCATACAGGGTGGGGGATGGTGCTTGAACTAAATGGGATGTCCCGACTTCAGTGTGTTATCCAACTGCTTTGGTAAACGCGTCGATCTCGTAAACACGCATAGCGCTCGTAGAGATGCTGAGCAGACCGCTAAGAAAAAGCTGTCTAGGCGTGCGCCACTGAGAAACCCCTGCAGTGCGGGCCTACAGCGACTACTATGAAGGTATTATTGTAGCAAAAGTCTTTAGCACCTGTAACTGCAGAATTTGAATGCGTACACTAAAGTCACAGTAAATTTGAAGTCGTATATATTTATTTTGCATGTGTACTCTAAAGTCACAAATGTGTAACAGTACATTTGTAGTCGTAAATATTTTTTATACCATTGTAAACACAAAATAGGGTCTACGAGTGCGCAAATCTGTGTAACAGGTGCACAAATCCTTTTGCTACAATTATTGCAGCGCAGTTGGTGCAAAACACATTCGCACACCCGTGTTTCATAATCTGAGAACATGCCCAAAAGGTGTGCATTCGTAAACCCAAATTTGAACTAATGCATCAGAAGTTGCACATCTGTGAACGCTATGTTAATTCAGCATTTTAATGAGCGAGCACAAAACCATTTTACAACTGCTCGAATCTGCTCCTGCAAGTCTCAGCTGTGGTTTTTTTTGCAGGTTGTTTTGCACCACGTCTAGGTGGTAAATGTGTAGCAAAAGTATTCGTATCCGTAGATGACAGAGCGTCCGTGAGCGGGACAAAATAGTCCCGCCCATAATTTCCTAATCCAATGAAAATCGCCGGCAGGGATGCATTTCTCAAATTAAACTAAGCCCTCCCTACCTTTTACAGTGAAAAAGAAAAAAATATTATTAAAAACTTAGAACATATTGTTTTAAATTTTGGTAGAACCTATAGGAGCAACAGCACCAAAAAGTGACAGAAAAACCCAGGATATATATATCTTCGTTTTTTTCCTGTGAATGGGCTAAATGTATTCAGCCCTAGCGGAGTGGCGTAAGCTTCCATTCAATTTCGAATGACAGGTATGGTGACACGCCCGCTTCATATGCTTCCCATTCGGGCTAAAGTCATTCAGCCCAAGCACATTAGCGTAAGTGGCCATTTTATTGCGATTGACAGGTGTCGTGACACGCCCCCATTTGGGCTAATTTCATTTAGCCCAAGCGCAGTAGCGTAAGCTTCCATTGACGTTTGATTGACAGGTGCCTTGACACGCCCCCTTCATATGCTTCCCATTTGGGCTAAATTAGTTTAGCCCAAAGGCTGACCTAGCACAGTAGCTAGAGTACAGTGACCTTCGACTAATCACAGCACAGTAGCGCAAGTGCAGTATGGCGGGCGTTAGCATGAAAATGAACGAAGTGGATTATTTACTTTCTAATCGGTTTTCTTTAATGTCTTTGGCGGAAAAATTGGAAGTGAAAAGATTGGGGACACATCAACCAAACAATGTACCGATTTACTGTCAGGAGTGCGGTCAGAATATGGCCGGTAATAGTGCATTTGTAAGCGGGTCAACTACGTTTCGTATCGAAACATTAAAAAAGATGTCTAAATAACCCAACATGACGTGACAAGTGTGTAGAGATAGTGGCCCCTCTCCAAGCTGCATTTCAGCGACAGGCAGTAACAATAAGGTTCTCTAAGGAATCGGAAATTATCTCATTTAATGTTGCATACAACATTGCCAAAGAGGAGTTGCCATTCTCAATTTAAATCCGAAATTATTCTCATGAAGAGAAATGGATTAAACATCAACCCGACGTATAGCAATGAGATGGCATGTGCACAATTCATTGCAGTAGGCCTAATGGGCGACACCTTAAAGCAAAAGACAGCTGCGGACGTCGGAAACGCCACATAGGCCTACATGTCCTTCATGATTGACGGCGACACAGACGTCTCTACCAAAGAGTGTGTGATCGTCTACAGCCGCATTTTGCGCAAAGGGAGACCAGTCAACATTTTAATTGTGTAATACTTTAAGCACAAAAAAAAAATTTTTGCTTAATGGTTTAGTTCGAAATGTTCAATTTCAGCTCAGTGAAGCACTTTAAACACCTTATTTTTATTTTTATTTATAATTGTGCTTCAAATAAAGACATGCCATTCTCTACACCTTAATCTTGTTTAAAAATCATTCACATTATATGAAAGTTATGAACAGAGATATAAAGGTGGCGTCTGGAGCCCTGTGAAGTATTGATAAATGTAATGCATTCTTTAGCCCACCCACCCAAAATCACCACCAGCCGTCACTGGTCCCAGTGTAATTTGAGAAATGCATCCCTGCCGGCGATTTTCATTGGATTAGGAAATTATGGGCGGGACTATTTTGTCCCGCCCACGGACGCTCTGGCATCTACGGATACGAATACTTTTGCTACACATTTACCACCTAGACGTGGTGCAAAACAACCTGCAAAAAAACCCACAGCTGAGACTTACAGGAGCAGATTCGAGCAGTTGTAAAATGGATTTGTGTTCGCTCATTAAAATGCTGAATTAACATAGCGTTCTTTATCATTTTATTTGTGAGGAAAGTTTTCATAGATGTGCATCTTCTGATGCATTAGTTCAAATTTGGGTTTACGAATGCACGCCTTTTGGGCATGTTCTCAGATTATGAAACACGGGTGTGCGAATGTGTTTTGCACCAACTGCGCTGCAATAATTGTAGCAAAAGGATTTGTGCACCTGTAACACAGATTTGCGTACTCGTAGACCCTATTTTGTGTTTACAATGGTATAAAAAATATATTATTTATTTTTTACGACTACAAATGTAGGCCTACTGTTACACATTTGTGACTTTAGAGTACACATGCAAAATAAATATATACGACTTCAAATTTACTGTGACTTTAGTGTACGCATTCAAATTCTGCAGTTACAGGTGCTATAGACTTTTGCTACAATAATACCTTCATAGACTACAGAGCAATAGAAGACCGTGCCACGAGCGTAACGGGCAGCTCCACCTCCTTACAGCCAACCGACTGTAGAGGAAGAAAGTGCGGGAAAGTATGGGTCTAGGAGATGGTACACAAGGCCACATGCTTCAAGTCCCAGGCCGCTCATTAAGCACACAGGAACGTCACACGGAGGCGGACGAACCCGGGCTATAATACGCCGTCTGAACACCGCCCTACAGCCACCAGGCTGAAGGGAGAGTGAGGGAGGAGCCTGGCAATTCTACACATGGCAAAAGCTGCGTAAAGATGTACTGCCGTATGATCAAACATACTTTATATCTTTCAATAATTTATATATTTATAAAAAAAAATGAGGCAGGTTGGTCCCAGGTGGTGGGCGGCAGCTCCCTCTGCTCCTGCGGCCTGGTCCCCCATCGCTGCCTGGTCCTTCTGCTGGCGGAGGTGTCGGAGGAGAGGGGAGGTCCTGCTGCGGTCAGCCCAGCACAGCTGGAGGATGGCACAGGACTACATTCTCTTCTCTCTAACCATCTTAAACATTACAGTTATATCAGAGCAATGAGGTACTCTGACATTGAAATCCACTCGTCACCTTATGCATTAAACTGATATAAAACACACATCACACTTGTGAGATTAAATTGTCAGTCTACAATCACTGGCTTGAGGTAGTTTACGTGTGGGACAAACACAATCTTGACTAATAAAAGAAGGCATGCCTCTACCACATAAATGAGTTTGCATTAAGATGTGACATGGATAAGCACTATAGCAAAGACTTCTACTTAGACAATAAGCATACAATCAAACAATTGAAAACAATAACACTGTATTTGATGGTGCAATACATTCATAAAGCAGGTAGTGTTTGGCTTTGACTGTAGCATTAACTAGCTAACCTTAACGTATGTGTCAGAATAAGTAAAGTGAGAGGAAGAATGAAGGGGGCTCCTTTATTTTTTGTGGCTGTCATGAAGCTCCCCCCGTCTCTTCCTGTCGGTGAGCCAGGTATAGAGGGGGTTACAGCTTTCAGGGGTCAACTGGGAGTCAGCGGAGTAACCGGGGTTCATCTCAGGGGCAGCAGAAGATATAAATAAGTAACACTCGGAATGTAGACCGTTGTTTTTCCACATTTATTTAATTCATGTAGGCAAGATAATGCTTTTACTTTCTTTAAACCTACAGTCAATTTCTCCCATGACGTTAAACTTAAATGGAGATGCTGTATTGAGGTGATGTATTGTAGTGCACATCATGCACCAGCAGAGTTCAGTCTCTAGTCGTGGAACAGGCAGCTGAGCTGAGAAAGATGTTGACTGCAAACGTTACAATACTACTAAGGCATGTTAATATGAAAATAATATCTTGAGAGGTCTTCTTCCAACCACAAAAGTAGTTTATTAGTCACATGATTTTATTCAAGGCCTGTCACCACCCACACAAAATCTCCGTTCAGCCCACTGAGTTGGTTTATGTCATGGCAACAAGCGTCATCGGTTCCTCCATCAGTAATCTATGGAAGAGGGTGATTATTTCCTATCCATTCATTCTGCTATGGGCCATAAGTATTTAAACCCAACCAGACTTGTCTAAGTAGGCAAATTGCACTTTAGTCACACGACATTGTAGGATAGACAGTGACCTTCATTTTACAATGAATACCATCATCCACTTTTATATATTGATAAATTATATATTGCCCTGGAAATAATTGCAATAAACAATATTATTTTAATTGTAGGACCATATGATATGCCACTGATATGATATAATGATGACATTATAAGTACATAAGTAACATCCTTTCAAAGAGCAATTCACTATTCATTCTTAGGTAAGTTCAGACATTGAAAGGGGAATGTACATTCATATATTAGGGCCACATAGAAGGTTGGTAATACATTAGCCATTCACTGAACGAAATGCCCTGGCCTGTTTAAACATTCATTCCTAGTCTAATGTGATGGCTCGGTACCCTATTGGGAGGATTTATTGTCACATGACGAATCGCAAGGACAGCAATACCGCACAGCTTGGGAAAACGGGACATCATAAATCCACATCGATCCATTTAGAGATAATTTGTCTGTTGCCTGGCAATGTTTGATTGTGTAAATTTCACTACATCCGCATTTTCACAAGATTTTGTAATTTAAGCAAACCCTATTTTGTCCAGACCCAGATATTGACTGGGAGGCTATAGTGATGACCCCTGACATTTTAGACTGTGAAGATCTGGCCGACAACATAGGCACCGCTCTCTGACAGAGCGATGACAGCCCTGGGGCCTGGGGTTAACCCCCTATATCCTATAAACCCCATAACCAGATGTGATAGTCAATCAATCAAACATTTCAGGAAAGATTAATCTACATGGATCTCTGTGGATTTATGATGTCCCAATTGCCCACGCTGCCTGGTACTGCTGTCATTGCTTCATGTGACAATAAATCATCCCAATAGGCTACCATGCCATCACATTATGAAAAGGAATGAATGTTTAAACAGACCAGGGTATTTTGTTCAGTAAATAGCTAATGTATTAACAACTTTCGATGTGGCCCTAATATATAAATGTACATTCTCCTTTTAAGGTCTGAATATTCTTTAGAATTAAAAGTGAGGTAAAATTTCTCTTTGAAAGGAAATACCTTCCAAAGTATTGGAAGGTATTTTGTTCAGTGAAATGCTAATGTATTACTTCTCGCTGTATTACTGTATTACTGTAACGTTTTTACAGAATGTGTGCGGATCAGGCGGGCCTATATATCTAGTCGCTGAAAAACACCAACTAAATAGCTAACTTTATCAATTCAATGCCACGTTCATTGTATGGCAACATAAAGCACACATCACCAATCTAGGCCCTTTCTTGAATCCATCACAGTAGCAAATGTTCTCTTAACAGCGTGTGTAACTATATCACATCACATGATTTGTTAACAACCAGGCCGCTGCTCACCAAATAACGTTAGATTCAGAAGCTGACCTCGACGATCAACCTCCTGAAGACTCATGTATCTAAGTATGTGTCTCAAGAGATATTCCAGTTTTTATTAGCAGGCTATTTATCATGAGTTAATCTGATTGTATTCATTATGATCACATTTGAGTGACTGGCCCCAGATGATCTACACCTTGGCATGTTGCAAGAAAAGGCTGCTAGAAAGACTTGCACCCCTGGCTCCATGATTGGATAGTGAAATGATTTGCCTTCTTGGATAGACAAAGGATATGTTTATCTGCGCACCCCTTTGAAAAGTGGGAAAACCTGATGTGCAGCTAAAAAACGCTTATGTGTAACTAAATAAAAATGTGTAGGTTCAAACCTTTGACGTGCAACTGCAAGTTAAATAGATTTGTTGAAATATAGTTAACAAATACACACATTTGAATGCATTCACAAAAAATGTTTTCACACATAGGTGTTACACACACAATAGTGTTGGCCCTTATTTGATTCCATACACATCAACAAGCGGTGCTTCATTGGTGTTTGAATGGTGCTTCATGCGTTTGAAAATTTCAAATTAAGAATTCCTTCCTCACGTGTTTCCCGTATTTCCCGGAAGATAGGGATTAATGGTGCATTGAATTCACATCGCTGGAAATTATGGGGAATACATTTCCACGACGTCGGAAAGTTATCGTGAACGACACACCTCATGACGCTCTTAGATTCTACATCCTATTCGGCAACTGGGGCTGGATTTTGATAACAGAGATGCTCCGTTAGTGACGTATGGTCTACTAGTGACGCGCATGAACATGGCGGAACGTTAACGTTTTACTTAATATAAAATAATCAACCATCATGTCACATATTTTGCTATTGATTTACGTTGTAACCGTCTGTTGGCAACGACTTTTCTCAGTTTTAAACGTTGAGTAGGCCTACTGGTAAACCAGCTCTAGATAAGGGGAAGTGTAGCCTACCAATACGTTGGCAATACAAGTTGCTTCTCATAGCCTAAATAAAAGCAAAAGGAGAGTAGGCTAGGTGATTGGCTACAATGAAATAAGGGCGTTTAAACTTGAAACTGATCCTATTAAGTTCTGTTTAGTTCTGACTTTTTAACCGGATAAAAACCCCCTGAACTTTTAGATTCCCAACGCAGTGCACATGAACGGTCGCTGTCGGGAACACGCGTAATCGTGAGCGTCATCGCTGTGGCGAGCCGTCTCGTAACATAGGTCTAGTCGGTTTTAGATATTTTAATGCAAACATATAATGCCCAGGTGTTTAAAGGGTTTAGAATTGAGAATATGAGAAAAATAAGAATATCTTTAATTCACGCTCTTTAAAACACAACTCTTCTCTTAGTCTTCCCTTCATAAGGAATGACACATGACATCTTTCCCCCCGCATGTTTGGAGAACCGAGTGACACGTGCGCCCCCGGGGGGCGGAGACGCATGTCGCAACGGGAACATACCGCTGCATCACGCCTGTTAACCGTCAGTGAATAGTACCTTTTTTGTTTTCATCTGAATTTCTGCCTTTCAGGTGGATTGTTTTCCCCCCCTTTAAGTTTTTTTTTTTTTTTTCGTGCTGATTTATTTTCCATTTGGAATATGTTTTTATGGAATGCCCCAAGTTTAGGGTCTATGTAGGGCCTATCAGTTAAACCGGTCTCTTTCATAGAAGTCATTATGTGTTCAAATTGCTTTCCTAAAATAATCTACGGTGACAAATTGCTATATTTCCAACATCGTATCTTGCTCTGTGGAGAACCTTCTGCATCGCCCCAACACGTGCTCTGCAGTCTCCTTAATTTGCATACTCATGTTGTGTGTTTTCCAACTATATGTAGTGTTTGATTTAGCCCTGTTTGTCCTAACCGGTTATGCCACCTTCTTCTCTATGATCCCTGCCAATTCCTTCTGATGTGAAGTTTCATGATTTACCTTTCTAGTAGCCTGTTTCACTAAGGACCCAATACTTTTGCCAGATACTTTATATAAATTGTTTGAGGTAGGCCCTAGCTTAATTATTGCTCAATGATTTGTTATTCTATACTATAGCCTACGCTGCTTTTTCATGGTTTGACTTGCTATGTCCACCTTATCCTAACTATGAGTATAATAAATTGTGGAAGCCCATGGACTCTGCTTTTACACATAACCATCTTCTTTCCTTTAAAATGACGCTTCCTATGCTCCAAACATACCTTCAGAACATCCTTTGGGGGATGAACACACTGCAGATTAACCCAGTTCCCTTGCCAACCACATCTCGCGTGGTTCTGTGTGCTACCAGTCACGCCCCCCGCTACAAGTCACGCCCCCTTACCTTACGCCACTCTGTTGCAGGTTCGTTTCGCGTCGTTCGCCCGTTTCGGAACAGGCAGACGGTGTAGTGATTGGACGTCCAGCAGATGTCATCAGTGAGATGAGTTGTCAAACGGTTCATAGAGCCGAACCGTCCCCTACATTTCGACAGTGTTTCGGAAAGCTTCGATCTTGTCCATCACTACGAATATTTGTTTCGTTACGACTCGTCTATGCATCAGAAAATCGACAGGGCTGAGTTCACGACTGCTGAGGAGGTATGTCTCGTCAGATATAACGTATCGCAATGTTTAGATTCCTTCAACGGAAGAGATCCTCATGTTGTTGCTCGTCTCTGTAGCACACTTTGTGTCTTCCCTTGTCTCTTAACGACGGGGGAGGTTGTGCGTCTGTGCCCGACAAACACCCCACAGCGAAGCACTGCAGCTCTGTAGACTTGTTTGATCGCCTTGTGAATAGTTCGCATATGTGATGGTGAAGGTCGGCGATGATCAAACAGTGGTCGTTTTACATTATTCGTCTTGGGCTGACGTGTTGTGTAACGTGACGGTGTGTCCTGGAGCGGTGTCCTGGGTGGACGGGTTGTGGTGTTGTTGGTGGGCATCGTGCTGCTGTCCAGTAGGATCCGTTCGTGGTTCAGCATCGCCGACCCTTTTTTGGTCAGGATCGATAACGTAGCGTGGTGGAGTTGTGGTTGCACGTTGTTGACGCATTGGAAACGACACCGTGCTTATGCTTTATGCGTGACGTAATGACACAGCCTTATCCGTGATAATATATGTAATTCGTTCAACAAAGGTAGGCAGCAACCCGATTTAATGTCCTGCAGTTCAGCAGGGTCCACCCATTCCCAGCCCCCGAATACGGAGCCTCCTGCTGACGTGCCACCAATGAATGTCTGTAGCAAATAAATGCATATTTGCGCGTTGTTTATGTTTGGATTACCACTGGGGGTTTAAACCTATGCTTGTTCCATTCTCTATCGAATGCCTAAACTGTAGCTATGTATTCTACTTTTATTTTTAAGTCAGATGCTGTGCTCGCATGACTCATGGTTTTACACAGTTCCCTGTGTGTGTGTGTGTGTGTGTGTGTGTGTGTGTGTGTGTGTGTGTGTGTGTGTGTGTGTGTGTGTGTGTGTGTGTGTGTGTTCGAATCCAGTGTGCAGTTATTTCTAACTATAAAGTGTGTGGGAGAGCTTCCGGCATTTAAGATTGTGTGTGTGTGTGTGTGTGTGTGTGTGTGTGTGTGTGTGTGTGTGTGTGTGTGTGTGTGTGTGTGTGTGTGTGTGTGTGTGTGTGTGTGTGTGTGTGTGTGTGTGTGTGTTCTCTTGAATTGTAGGTGGAACATGGTTCCTAATCAGACCCATTGGACACGACTGATCATGAGATGTGTGTGGTTGGATGTGTGTGGGTGGGTGTGTGTATACTGAGGCTCACTTTATGCAGACACTACCCTGGTCAGTTTCAGCGTGTAGCATCACTTCAGCCCGCTGTGCTCTCCACTCCCTTTCTCTTCTCAGACTCCAGATGCCCTAAGATGCAGCGTCTGTCTGCATTTGTCTAGAAGGACGCGAGAGGGAGCAGCACAAGCAGCCAGACGCCGCACAGGGAAGAGGGGGGAAAAAACACGGACCTTCCCCCAGTTCCAGCGTGCTGAAATGTTAGGAGCCCGCAGCAGCAGCCAGAGAGCCAGCTCCCATTACCCCAGTCTGTGCAGGAGGAAAGTGTCCGGTACCAAGTGCTTTAGACTGTGCTTGCAGAGGTCCTACTACGGGGCTTTGTAAGGTGCAGGGGGAGTAGAGGAGAGACTGGTCCGTTCCCCCCACCTCCCACCCACCCACCTGCAGCAAGAGGAGTGCTCTCTGGAGGAGCCCAGATGGAGTGGTCACTGGGAAGGGTGCGGGAGCTGGTGGCCGACGGGATGCAGTCCATACGGGACTGCGAGTCGAGCGCTGTGGGCACGGCGGCCTGCCTGCTGCTGCTCTTCCTGTGGTACTGCTACCGGGTGGGCCGGGAGCACGGCTCCAGTCCCCTGCGCGGCCGCTACGGCGCCGAGTCCGGCCACCTGCGGGCCGGCGTCCTGGGCGGCGCGGAGGCGGCGGGCGGGGCCAAGGCGCCGCCGGGCTCGCTGGACGAGCAGAACGGTCTGGCCTACTGCCAGTCGGCCGAGTGCTTCCGCTGCACCGCCCCCGGCGAGGGCCTGAACCAGCGGCTGTACCACAGCCTCCAGGAGTACGCCAAGCGCTACACCTGGTCGGGCATGGGCCGTGTGCACAAGGGGGTGCGCGACCAGGGCCGGTACCTCTCCAGCCGGCCCACCATCCAGCGGCCCGAGGTGTTCTTCCTGCCCGACCTGCCGTCCGCCCCCTTCTTCTCCCGCGACGCCCAGAAGCACGACGTGGAGCTGCTGGAGCGCAGCTTCCCCGCCCTGCTGGCCGAGTTCGGGAACGTGTACAACCAGCCCCCCGCCCGCAGCGGCTCCCCCCTGCCCCCCGGCTGGAAGGCCAACAGCACCCCCCACGGCCAGTGGTGGACCTACTACCTGGTGAACCAGGGCACGCCGCTGGCGCTCAACGCCCGGAGGTGCCCCCGTGCCTGGAGGGTGCTGGGGCAGCTGCGCACCTTCATCGCTAACAACGTGTTCGGGAACGCCTGCTTCTCGGTGCTGTCGCCCGGCGCCCTGATCTCGGAGCACTACGGGCCCACCAACGTGCGGCTGCGCTGCCACCTGGGTAAGCTCAAACCAGCTGCACCCTGGGGACTCAATGAACAAAGGGCATCTTATGTTTGTTCGATTCAATCAATATCTATTAACAGTACCGCTTTGAATCGTTTCAGAATAGCTTGAGTGCAATGCTGTTTTGTTTTCATTCGAATAGTATTGAGTATTATATTATTATTATATATTTATATATTATATGTATTATTATTATTATTATTATTATTTTAAAGACATGTTTCTCCCATTCTCATGAAAAAGATTGTATTCCGTCACTCAATCCTATCAATTTTTCATTGTGCAAAACTTCTTGTTTGAACGTTACGAGTGACCCCTGAGGTGTGATGTGTGTGGACTATGTGCTACTAGGTCTCAGAGTGACCTCTAATGTGGGATGTGTGTGTGTGTGTGTGTGTGTTACGTGCTGCCAGGTCTCAGCGTGACCTCTAACGTGTGATGTGTGTGTGTGTGTGTGTGTGTGTGTGTGTGTGTGTGTGTGTGTGTGTGTGTGTGTGTGTGTGTGTGTGTGTGTGTGTGTGTGTGTGTGTGTGTGTGTGTGTGTGTGTGTGTGTGACGTGCTGCTAGGTCTCCGCGTGCCCTCTGCCTGCGAGCTGGTGGTCGGGGGGGAGCCGCAGTGCTGGTCCGAGGGGAGCTGCCTGCTCTTTGACGACTCCTTCCTCCACCGAGCCTTCCACGAGGGTACTGCCATTTACATCACAGTTACATCACTCTATAACATCACATACATTTACCTCGCACTATTACATCTCGTAGAGTTACATCACTATAACATCATATACAGTTACATCACTCTATCATCCCAGTTACATCACATTTTAACGTCCCATACAGTAACATCACACTATAACGTCCCATACAGTAACATCACACTATAACGTCAAATACAGTAACATCACACTATAACATCAGTGAATCACATAAAGCTACATCACACTAACATCACGTCCAGTTACATCACACTATAAGATCCCAGTTACATCACATACAGTTACATCGCACTATAAAATCACAGTCACATCACACTATAACATTTAAAATGCATCATGCTCTGAATCACGTCCTTCCACAATATCAAATAGAACGGTCTGAGTAACTAAAAGAACAACAAGAACATTATTTCACAACTATTTACATAGGCTGTAAGCCTAACATTGTTTGAGGCAAGTGTGGATGTTAATGGATGTTTCAATGTTGGTCATGGTGTTAAACCAATTAAGATTCATTAATTTATAGATCAAGACAATCCTCCTCGCTGTTTGTGTGGCAAAGATATCAGGGTCATACCAAACGGGATATTTTTTAATTGATTTCAGAATAACGGCGTGAGTAGCTCCACATTTTCGCCATCCTTTCAGAAGGCTTGGTAATCCAACAGAGGAGTGTCGAAAAATATGCAGGCTCAGCGCGTTTATTTCGGAACCGTGCCCAACTTTTGCCGGTGGAAACGCTGATATAAGCGAACCGAACCGCACCAGGCACCACTCGACGGAAACGGAAAAGAGACACAAACTACCGCAACGAACAGTAAACGCACCGCTCGGTGGAAACGAGGCATACGACTGAGCGCCGGGTTCGTCGGTTCTCGTAGCCTAAACTTGAGGGGATAACCACTCCCTCCGGGCTGCTCCAAAGCCAGGCTTATGCTTATTGGTTCAAAGCATACTCTGCTCCAGCCGGTTCGTGAATGGACGTTGACGCGATCTACATCCCTTAGCTAGTCAAACCCACTCAGAGGAGGACTTTCCTCCTCCCTCCCATTGAACCCCATGTTATTCACCGGCCGCCAACACTTTGGGGGAAATTAATGGGAGTCAATGGAGGCTGAGGGAGGAACGTCCACCCTGAAGTAATTGTCAATAGGCGATAGGTGGTGTTACTGTCCCTTTACCCAGCGAAACAAACATACATATACAAAGGCATTAAAGTATTCATATTTAAGGGTATTAATTCATTACAGTATTCTGGGTAATCTACATTTTTTATTCTCAACAATGTTAAGGAGGATCTTCCTCCCCCTCTTCCCTGGAGAAGCCTCCACTGCATCACACTATAACATCACATACAGTTACATCACACTATAACATCACATACAGTTACATCACACTATAACATCACATACAGTTACATCACACTATAACATCACATACAGTTACATCACACTATAACATCACATACAGTTACATCACACTATAACATCACATACAGTTACATCACACTATAACATCACGTAGAGTTACTTCACACTATAACATCACGTAGAGTTACTTCACACTATAACATCCCAGTTACATCACATACAGTTACAACACAATATAACATCATATACAGTTATATCACACTATTACATCACATACAGTTACATCACATACAGTTATATTACACTATAAATTCACATACAGTTCCATCACACTATAAAAAAAGCATGCAATAAAAATTGTATACACAGAGTTCTGTGTGGCCAGAGGAATCAGAAGGTTCATATTTTATTAGTGGGGGAACCACTTCAGTTGTTGTTGTTGGCGAGTGTACAGACTACAAAATGGGTCCCCCTTGAAATATCTCCAATCAGGGAATATAAACAAGGAAAGTGGAGCCCGGTGATTGCAGTTTATATCTTATGTTGCTGCAGCAACAAACCATCGGGTGGGAGTTGAACTCAGTGTTTTGTGTTGCTTCTGGCCAGGCATTGCAGAGGACGGCCCCCGGGTGGTCTTCATGGTGGACCTCTGGCATCCCAACGTGGCCGCGGCTGAGCGGCAAGCACTGGACTACATTTTCACCCCGGGTCGCTGAGACGGGGTCCAGGGAAGAGACTGCTGCTGATGACGAGAAAGCGGGCCTGCGGGGGCTTCACCCCGCCTCCCACCCCCCGCACGCTCAGACCCACTGTGTACGATGTGCTCCTGCCCGCAAATCTTCTTCAAAGGCGTCCCAGCGAAGTATTGGGCCTCCTCTATCGATGTGTATGTTGCTTGATTATTTAATTTCTACCAAATGGCCTCTTGAAGATGTGATACCACCATATTCCTTTTAGCCACTTTCAGCTGTAACTGTGAACATTATCCCATTGATATTAGTTGATGTGTTAATGGCCTTTTGGTGCGTGTGTGTGTGTGTGTATATAGCTCAACGGCTGCAATGGACGAGATTTGTCGGTGTTGATTGCGAGCACGACAGTTTTACACTGCAGATTGGTCTTTCGGGGGGGATGTTCATTCGACACGATTTAAATGTTATCGGTTCACTTCAGTGTTGCCCTCGGAGAAGGAATAACCATCATCACTAACACTATGATTCTATAGGAAACTAGGCTGAACACTTGAAGACGATCACTGTTTTCTAACACTTTAGCGCTTAGAAAGGGCTACGAGATATTCGACCGATGTCCGCTGAGTAGGCGATTATGTATACACCTTTTTATTGTCAATGAATCAAAACATTGCGATGATGCAATCTCCTATAACACAACTTTCAACATGTCCCACTTGCTACGGGCTCCTTTGCTATTGGTTGGCACAATACAACAACATTGTGCTTCACAAACTAACACAATAGTTGTTTTGCACAGATAAATATTAGGATAAACAGTTTATAGTCAAGTGGATTGTGGCACTGGTTCGACCTGAAAACCCAACAGGGATCAAAAAGATTTGATGACTGCTTGCCTGTAGGATTTCAAAATGTGTTATACTTTTCATGATAAAACTCCACTAATAATAGTACATAAATGACACCATAATCTGTCTGGGAATTTTGAGCCCACGTTGAGGTTCAGTATTCTGATGGCATCCTGTTGGCCATTGGGTGAGGTGTTTGCGTAATGATTGAATCAATTCACATACAGAAAATAGCGCAAATCTCTACCTCTGTTCAGAAATGTACAGAAAACAGCCCATGTTTCCAACATGATCCGTCGGTTCAGTAACATACAGAAAATAGCCCCTGTCTCCACCGTTATCTGAACCGTCTGTCGGGAAGGTGATAGCGGATGTCCTCTCTGAAAAAAGAAATCGATACTGCTTTCACAATGCATGGTTAGATAAGCACATTTTTATGATAAAATTGTGTGAGTCAGCCTTGTTCTCTTGTGGCGGTGGAGGTGGAAGAGAAGGAGGAGGAGTGTTTTTAGTAGATTTGACTAAACCCTTGTACTTTGGTTGTATTTGATATCAGGTTTGTACTTGCAGTAGGCAAACGAAAAATGTCGGTTGATATGTTTTTGAAATATTAACTATTGTAGCTATGGTGTTGTTTATTAAAAGTAATGACATTTCACTCAATATTTTCGGAAACAGTATTGCATTGCTTTTGATCGTTGATTGGTAGATTATTTAAACGTGAGTTGATATCTTTCTTGTTCAGTGGTGTTTTCCGTTAACTCAATCTGGTATTTTGCAGCATTGTACGGTGATGTAATCAGTTGTTATGGCGATCCCTAATTCTTATTGATCAAATCATGCGTGTATTGAATTTTCCCCACCCATCACTCAAAAGATCCAATCAATTCATAGAGACTGTTTACAAGTATTCTTAATGTATGGAAATTGTTTACAATATTAAAACGCGTTGAATTTTTGACGATGTCCATTATCAGGCCTTACAAGAAAAGCACTGTCAATTCACTTTGTAATAAAAGCTGTGATTCTTGAGCCTCCTAAGAGGGCATCAATCCTTTGTTTACAGCTGGATTATGAATTATAGGAATCAGGAGTGTGATTGTAACTCATGTTAGTCTGATTTTCTTTCATAAATTGCATAGACCATGGTAACTAGTCCTATAATAAGCGTTTGTGTGACTGAATCGAATACGCTCCAATAAGCCTTTTAAATTATGAATCCATTTGGCAAATGATTGACATAATCTGAACGTTTTATTATGGAGGAAAAGGATTTACTTTTCTTTGAATTGATATGGTAACTGATGTCGTACGTGTGGGGTATTCTGTATTATATTGGAAATCTATAATTACAGCATATTTCTTTAATGTAGTGGCTGGCCAATATATCATCTCTGATTTGATCCGTGGGTCTAAACAGAAGCCGCTCTGATCAGATGTGTGGATAGGCTAACGATTGGCTCTATACAGTGTGGCTCGTATGGAAAAGCAACAACTCTGTTGACCTGATGAAGGGAAAGGTGTACGCGGCGTCACGCCCTTCGAGGCGCTCTGGCTGCGCGCACCCGCGCCGCGCAGTCAGGCGGAGGAAGGACGCGGGAAGCAAGCAGCGCACCCGTGCATCTGCAGTGATGCACGAAACCGCTCAGTGATGAGCTGGCGGCAGGTAAATGCAGACCAACCACTAGGCTACACAGGAACCAAAAGACTGTAGGAGATGAGCTCCTCTTTCCCCAAGTCTGAATCCAGGACATCCTTACTGAAATCATCGACCAGAGGACCCTCGTCACACCTCGATCGCGCGCCCGAGAGCCACAGGAGTCACCATCATCACCACAACCACCACCGTCCCGCGGCTCTAGCGAGCGGCCACCCGGCGGATGAATCCTTCTGGTCGGCACAGTGCGACGTGAGACCCCCGTATCACCACTCTGCCCCAGGCAACCGGGACCCCGCGCCCCCCCGGGACGGGAACCGGTACCACTCCCCAAAGCATCACCACCGGGTGTCCAGCGCTCCTTCCCAGGAGGAGGAGGAGGAGGACCATCCGCAGGATTCCCGCGAAAAGGAGCGACTTGTAAGAGAGAGTTGCAAGGCATCCAGAAGCACCCACCGACACCACCGCAGAAGGCCTGACCGGGATGAGCCGCCTCACGCACCGCAGCGGTCCTACACGCACAGCGTCCGGACCGTCCCCAGGATCCCGTCTCTGTCCGAGACCGACGACACGGCGCCGTTCTTCAAGCGGACGGACCGCCAGGAGCCCGCGGAGTCGGGCGGCGGTGGTCCCGATGAAGGGCGCGCGCCGTCCCCCTCTTCCCTCTCACCGCCGTCCTCCAGCCAATCCTGCCGCCGCTCGCGCAGGTCCAGCACCACATCCTCGACCATCGGGTTAAATCTGCGCACGGTCCTGAACTCTCTCTTCGGGCAGGTAAGGCACTGGTTTGGGGGCCGTTGGCGTAAGTTTAAGTCAGGCTTATGCATCCATTCATTCATGCTGCCCTAGAACTTCATGCATTTCCTCTGATATGTGCATAATGTGTGTCTCTCCGAACAAAACCGGTATCGTTGCGTCTGTAGCCCATGAACTTGAGAGTGCTCAAATAACATAAAACAATAAATGACAGTAGGCCTACTCAGGGTAAAAGTTGTTGCAAATGTGAAGCCATACTGAACGGCGGTCCCCCTCAGTTTCAGTCAGTAGCCCTACTATTGGGGCATAAGGTGACCTAATCATACATACCGACCTCATTTAGTACTAATACAAAACAAACAACACCATGGTGGGTTTATAGGCCTATATAAGTGACTGAGATGATTTAGGAGACGAGAACCTAGTAAGAGGATGATACCTTGTTGTTGTTTTGGTTTGTGAACCAAGGGGACAGAAATGCTTTCCCTTTCTTTTGAAATAACGGGAAACCCTAAACATACACACACACCTCCATCATCCGCCTTTCAGACAGGGCTCCAGAATGTAATTACAGGATGAATGCATTGACCTTGAGTGAGTACTATCACCCTCTCACTCTCCCCCCCCCCAGCAGCTCCCCCGTCAGCGAGGTCACTATGACCTTGTCAGGTTCTGCAGCCAGAGGGCACTGGTTAATAGATTGTTAGGCATCTGTGTGTGTGTGTGTGTGTGTGTGTGTGTGTGTGTGTGTGTGTGTGTGTGTGTGTGTGTGTGTGTGTGTGTGTGTGTGTGTGTGTGTGTGTGTGTGCGCGTGCGTGTGTGTGCTTGAATGTGTCTTTGTGTGTTTCAGAAGGTGTTATTGCTTGTGGTATTTAAAGAAAGAGCCACATACAATTTAGTTTGAATGATAATAATAACAATAATAATAAATAAAATGTATATAGCGCTTAATATGGTACTCTAAGACGCTTATCATGATCTTATGTGAGATTGTGTGTATCTTTGAATCATACAATACATCAAAAGCAAAGATGGTTGAAAAGTGCCACAGCAATCATGGAAAATATTAGCTTTGGAAAAGTCCAAGCCCATTTATAAATTCATATAATAATATTCAACCAGATATGATTTACTTCTATTTCACCATGCAATTTTATAAGCCTTTCTCAACACCGATCATTGTTGCTTTTTCCTTCCCCCTTTATTATCTCTCTCTCTCTCTCTCTCTCTCTCTCTCTCTCTCTCTGTCTCTGTCTCTGTCTCTCTCTCTCTCTCTCTCTCTCTCTCTCTCTCTCTCTCTCTCTCTCTCTCTCTCTCTTTCTCTCGCTCTCGCTCTCCCTCTTTCTCCCCCACTTGCACTGTCCCCCTCTCTCCCTCCCCATCTCTCTGTCCCTCTCGAGTGTTGGACATGCTCGAGTTAGAGTTCACAGTGATTGGAGTAAATTGCAGTTTGCTATTCTCTCAACTGATCCTCAAAGCAAATATAGCATTTGATTTATTTTTATAATTATTATTTTTGTATTATTATGGGAAACGGGCTAGAATCTCTCCTCATGAAGGTAAGCCATTATCTTTCTCCCCCCTGGTCACTGTTGAATCTTCTGTGATTTAATCGGGAGAAAATGTAGATGTGGAGTAAATGTTAATTCTAGGAACGTTTTAAGCTCTGCAGCCTCTAGCTGAGCAACCATCCATTGTTTCAACAGTAAATTACCACTCTAGATGGTCATGTTTTTATCTAATGTAGCTCAAGTTAGAAAAAGAAACGTTTGGGTTTAGCATATGGAGTTGTTATTTTCAACCACCCCATGCTTTTGTTTTTCCAGTGTTGCAAGTCTACAAATCAAATCCTCCGTTCATTGTCAGTTCACAGTGACGTTTGCGTGAGTAATATGTTGTCAAACTTGTTTCAAATCATGACGTTTGACGACGGCAGATTTTAATATTTTAACCAGAGCAAACTCTGCTCAGTTGGCGTAAGTCATAATTAATTTCTTCTGCGTCTTCAGTGCACAAAAGGCTGAACGTCACGTTGTTATACCGTGTGGTGTGTGTGTGTGTGTGTGCTTTTGCGTGTGCGTGTGCGTGTGTGTGTGTGTGTGTGTGTGTGTGTGTGTGTGTGTGTGTGTGTGTGTGTGTGTGTGTGTGTGTGTGTGTGTGTGTGTGTGTGTGTGTGCTACGGTCTGTGTGACAGCATGGGGTAGCAGTCCCCCCCACGTCACGGGTATACTGGTATGGTTGAGTGGAAACTTGGCCAGCTGTTTCATTATTGACCAGCTCACGTCATACTTTCCACCTTGTCCTCTTGATTTTTAAATTCTTTCACACTCTCACAAAAAAAACACAAAGCCACGGTTCTCTCTCTTCTCTGATGTTTCCCGTCCACTAAATACCATCAGTTTTTTTGAGCCAGGAGGAGAGCAGGTTGTAGATGAGCATGTGTTTTTGAACACTTTATTTTTTAAGAACACATAATATCGTGTTATTACATTCCGAAAGTAGTACCTCCGCTACTAGGATATATAACAAATATATAAGTCCAATATTTCTTCATTCATTGAAATAAGGTTATTTACATTGACACTATAGCCAGCTTCTAGGAGTGCCTTGGCTCCCTCGTCCTTTTGAGTTCTCATTGTCTGTGGTTCCAGTTGGGTCTGAGCGTTGTGTCACAGAGTCTGTGTTTTGTTTACATTCTGCCTTGCTCCTGCTTTGACCCTCTGAAGGATCTGGTGTCTCTCTCCTTCTCTTTGTGTCCTTTAATGGTGGGCTTCATAGTAAGCTCCCCAGACAAACTGGTGTCACACAGAAGCATTTCTCGGTTATTGTTTTGATAGGGTTCCTGGAAATATCATTCAGTGAAGTACCTGAAACGTCGCTCCCAGATCCAGCGAGAGTCCATTCCGATTAGGATATTTGTTTGCAATACGGTGTTCTGCTATGATTCACAAGCAGGCCCGGAGATAGATTGTTTGTTATGGAAGGGTTTACCCGTTTGTCTTTAGGGTTGTCGCGAAGCTATGGGGTAGTATGTTGACTGTCCATAATGGGAGGCCAATGAAAGGTTTTGTGTATGTATGTGTGTGTGTGTGTGTGTGTGTGTGTGTGTGTGTGTGTGTGTGTGTGTGTGTGTGTGTGTGTGTGTGTGTGTGTGTGTGTGTGTGTGTGTGTGTGTGTGTGTGTGTGTGTGTGTGTGTGAGATTATCAGCTCAATTATTTTTCTAAACCTTCTTCATATGTCATTGCAGGACCGAGAGCTGAGGCCAGAGGAACTGGACGGTATGCTATGTTTAGTAATTCAAATTTTCATCTACAATTTCAAGGTCTCAATAAAAATGTATTCGCAAATATTTAGCTTCCTTAAATTTAAGTTGTACATAATGGCGTTTAGAAGAACAAGAACAAACTCACAGCATTTAAACAACTCAAATTCGATTTTTTAGAAACAGCTCTTTCAGATTTGAGAGTTTGGGATGTTCAATATTTTAGATTATTATATGAGAAAATGGAGAACTCAAATAGATTCATTGAATATTTGTTTAAGATTCACCATATTTATTCAGTGTTGACAAAAATAAAAGTAATTATCTCTCTCAACCACTCTGTGTGATTGCTCCACAGAGTTGCGGGATGCTTTCAAAGAGTTCGATAAGGACAAAGATGGCTTCATCAGCTGTAAAGACCTCGGGAACTGCATGAGGACCATGGGATACATGCCCACCGAGATGGAGCTCATCGAACTGAGCCAGCAAATCAACATGAATTGTTAGGGCTATACATTCTATGGTTTCCATACCAAACCATTGAACAACATGCTAATAACATTGTGCTCATTGGTCGTTACTGTTTTCTGATTACATCCAACTTAATAATGTTCTTTGTTTCTGAAGTGGGCGGACATGTTGATTTTGAAGATTTTGTGGAGTTAATGGGACCCAAACTTCTGGCTGAGACCGCGGATATGATCGGTATAAAGGAGTTGAAGGAGGCCTTCAGAGAGGTAGGCCATTCCCGACAGACACTTTGCAAGTCAAATGATGGCTGCGGTCAGCTCTGAGCTTCTATTGACATATCTCTCCTTTCTATTGTTCGGTGGGTCTTTATCTCTGCTGAACACACAGTTTGACACCAACGGGGACGGGGCAATAAGCCTCTCTGAACTGAGAGAGGCAATGAAGAAGCTGCTAGGTCAACAGGTGAGTGTTCCGTTGCTTCTCAGATATAACTTTTCTATGGCTACACCCTAATTATTGCTGTTATACCCCAAGGTGCATTATTGGCTAAGACGGCCAGTTAGGGCTTTAGACAAGATACATTTAGAAATCTTGCGGTGAGAATTTGAGAAAGGAAATGTGTCCAACAAATTTCTAAACATTCATTTACCACGCCATTTATTTTCAGCAGGTGTGTCCTAAAGACTTGGAAGACATACTCAGAGATGTGGACCTGAATGGAGATGGGCTGGTTGACTTCGAAGGTAAACTCTCTTATCCTTCCTCCCAGTGGTCAGTTAAAGTCCTCCATGTTTGTAGTTCTTCATGATCTCCATCCTCCTACCCTTCTGTTACAGAGTTCGTCCGGATGATGTCTCGATAGGACAGACTGATTGATCACATTCTGTCCAGTCCCCTTTGCCCCATTTCCCCCCCCCCCCCCCCCCCCCCCCTCATCCATCCATCACCCCGGGTAGCGAAGCGAGCAGCGATGCTAAGAGCTCTGAGCCATTGAAATACAAAGTCACTGGATTAAACTAAAACTGCTTGAACTTTCTAGAGGAGGAGGAAGCAGAGGAGGAGTTCCCCCCCGTCTTCTCAAAAGGTTCACCTCGAAGGGTGTTCTTCCTTGAGATGCTCTCAGTTTAACTGAGGCCAAACCTTTTTGTAGCGATGGCAGATGAGATTGTCAAGGACGAGGGGCGATCCTTTTGCACCTCAGTTCTCACAAGCTAAATAATAGGATTGTCAATGCTTTTCGTTTCTGTTCGACCTCGACATGGCAATACAATGTGTCCCGTGAAATATGTAAAATATATATGTAAAGGAAGGGTTGATGGCCACGGTTTGGGTCTATGTCAAACAAGCCATCGTCTTCTCCACCTGAATGTGACATGGCTGATTGTCCTGCAACCAAGAAGTCTGCTTCTTACGTAGAGTGCATCACTGCTGTGTATCTCTGTAATGTGCCACGTGTTGAAACTCTGTAGTTTGATGGAAGCTTACTGTTTTGTTTGTACGTTAGCTCATGAAACCAGCAGCTGTGGTGTTTCACATTGAAAACTGTCTGATACCAGTTGTGTTTGTAATTTCAGATGTAAAATCCAAACCTGTGCAGGGTATATCCAGTGCATCTCATAATACTATCCAATGTGTTCATCTGACAGGGGTTTCATTCAGATCCATCGAGCCCCTATCTTCTGTGTCACCTGGGTTAACCTGTTGATCTTCTAATGGGGGTGTGGTCCAAGCAAGAAGAAATGCATGCTGGGATATAGTGAAGTCAGCAGGTTGCCCTCACTTAAAGTCAAGGGGATTGTACAAAGGGGGCAGGAGTTCCCCAGGTGATGGTAGCTCTGCACGAGTGTCTTAGCAAAAAAAATGTGAATACCATATGTTCTTTGGTTGTTTACCAAATCATACATATCGGCTGTGCACAGGATATCACATTAAAATGAACTCAATAGCAAAAATTTTCCCGAATCGGAGCACAGGACTATCTGAGACAACCGTTCTGCCTCACACTGCCTCTTCCTCCTGGTCTGGGGGAACCACAAGACACTAACACATTGCGTTCTGATTTATTCCTGAAGTAGAATGGATTTACTGTCGTAGCTGTTTGGTATATCGAATTATAAATGTTGATGTCTTTAGTGGTAAATGTCATGCATGCCAAAGAGAGGTTTAGGAATTGTAATATGCACATTTGCATTTGTGTCATAAAGAAGAAGCAAAAACGAATCTTGCCAAGATAACCCGAGGGTATCAACTGATGTTTACACTGAAACACAATTGAGTGTTGTTCAATGGGAACACAATCTAGATAAACACGCAAACGTGATTCTGTGATTATCCTTTGATGAACTCATGTTGATCAACAAATAACCGTGTTAGTATACTATTGTGTGGGTGTGTTTGCGTGAACACGTGTGTTCATAACATTTGGAGCTCTACGCTAATCAAGGTGCGAGAGGTTATTTTGGTCATACAAATAAGGATACACTGACTACGCCCACAAGCGACTCAAATGTCTGTTACTACGGCAACAATACCCATGCATATCTTTCGGCTAACCAAACCCAGAGTGCACCGCGTGCACGCTGTGTTGGACTCGTCTGATTGGGTACGATTCTGAACATTCCAAAGTTCGTGAGGATCAAACTCACAAGACCTTTAATAACGAACGCATGTCAACAATTGCTGTTATTTTATACTGTAATTTCGAGATGTAGGACTATTCCTTTTGTCGGGTTTTGTCTCCCGCTGATCCAATAAACAAATTGCCTGCTATTTATTCATTCATGAATTATTATTATTATTATACAAACATAATCGTTTAGGCCTACGTTTTTTGTTCATGTAGGCCTATGCATGAAGAATTGTCGAAGCTGGGGAAAAGAC
Source organism: Gadus morhua (assembly GCF_902167405.1). Lineage (NCBI taxonomy): Eukaryota > Metazoa > Chordata > Actinopteri > Gadiformes > Gadidae > Gadus > Gadus morhua. Next base: position 21,802,276 of record NC_044053.1, read on the forward strand.
GCCGCCAAAACCCCAAATCTATTAATATGAAATATACATTTCTTCCGCCTGTTGCCAGCTAGATGAATATTTCTTGAGCTCTCAACCAAACTACACTGCCCCTGACCAAGGGGGCAGGCCTTGTCCTCTGGATTCCGCCTCCTGCGTCTTATGATACCAGAAAAAACGATAAAGAGAATGAATGGGAGCTTTCACTTTTCAGTTCATATTAGAGACAAAATCGAAATATAGGCTTTTATAAAGATGAAATGATCCGTCTCTCAACGTTGATACAACATTGTTTTCCAGAATATGTATTTCAAATCGTAAAATATTTAAATTTCATATAATTGTAAAAGGTAAACCATAGTATGCCCGTTTCCTATGTATGGTAATTGCACGCGCAATGATAGGTAATTCATATAGATATCTGATTGGATAGAAAGGCTGTCACTTATTAGGAATAGTAGCTAGCATGTTAGGTAGCACTGCCCCTTCCCCGTTGTAGCTAGAAGCTAGCTAATGGTTGAATGCACATTGAATGAAAGTCAACGTCAGTTTATTACAGTGAGACGACCAGCGACCAAATAAGATCTGCAAATTGAGTCATCGTAGGCTATACGCCGTAGGTAGCTAGCGAGTCTGTTTTTACAAGAGATACGATTACAAATTGCAAAATATAGGCTGACTCCAGTTTTGAAAACGAAGGTAAAGGTAAGACATTGGACGTTTCGGTGTAGCTTTCACAGCCCAGTGGGTGAGACAGGTGACGTTAGCCGTCGGAGGAACCAACACGACAAACTTATTACACGTGTCCGTTTTAACCCGGTTAACTGTGGGCTAACACCTATGTTTTGATGGTGGAAGTCATTATTTTATTGACTATTTCTTGTTTTTAGGCCGACGATTTCTGCCGGCGACTCGTAGTGTTTCCATTAGCATGTCTGCTATCAATATCATGTTACATCCAGCGTAAAGTCATCCTGACAGGGGGGCTAGCAACAAACGCTTGACATCTGTCTCCATTGGGACTCGGAATTCATTCCGGGAAGCTGTGCATACTGCAAAAAAAAAAAAGAAAGACCACCAGCTAGCTAGTCATCCAGCTCCAGTGGGCACCGACACAGGCTGTGTTTCTCCCGGCGTCCTAGAACCAAGCTCCGCATGGCCACGCAGCGAGCCACGGCGCCCTGGGCTGCCTGGCTAGGGACCGCGGTGCTGTCGCTGCTATTGTACCGGTGTTGGGCTGACGGTGGGGGGCCCAGCCTCGCCGAGCGAGTTATATGGGCAGTGAACGCTGGAGGGGAAGCGCACACAGACATGCACGGCATCCATTTCAAAAAGGATCCCCTGGAAGGGAAACTCGGAAAAGGTGAGTGCATGACAACCGGCGATGTGCTCGTATTAACAAGTGCTTTATTCAAATGGGTGATTTTAACGTATTGTTGAATGCATGCACAGTGGCTGGCTTCCTCGTAGGAATGTATTGCCGTTTTTCGAGAAGCAGATTGTGCCATGGTGGTTTCCGCATTTAATCAAAAGCCAATGACAAGTCATCATAGCCTTCTTTGGCTCCGCCTCTCGCGTGGCTGGTGAGGAAGTAGACTACAGGTTTTCCCATTTGCCTCAGGACTTGTGTGCTTAGCAAGATTAGAAATGACCATCAATATAAACTAACAGAACGACAGGGATTATTTACATTTCAGGACAGTATTTTTACCGATTTTGCTAGAGCAACCGACAAAAGGCCAACACATTATTTTAAGTCAGAATACTAGAGTGCATTAAATTAATGTTTATAAGCAAGCATTGCCTTCCCATCCTAAAGATGCATTTTACAACCAAGATCTATGAAATAAACTGCCACTTTTAGAGAACCACTCTCAAAAAGCCTAGTTTAAATGCAACATCTATCAATCCTGTAACCACTTTGGTGTACCGTACTCTCTTTGGTTGATGGGTGTGGAATTAATATTAAAATAATCATCTTCTTACTTTCCACCCTCTAGCCTCTGATTACGGCGTGCGCCTGCCTATCCTGCGCTCGAGTCCAGAGGACCAGGTTCTATATCAGACGGAGCGCTACAACGAGGACACTTTCGGCTACGAGGTGCCCATCCGAGAAGAAGGGGACTACATATTAGTCATGAAGTATGCAGAGGTCTACTTTGCTCAGTCTCAGCAAAAGGTAGGCTATTTATAAAAAAAAAGCGTCTTATTCAACCCCTGTAGCACCTCTTGATCTCTGTAGATTGTCTGTGCATTTTTTTTACAAGATTGTTGCGTAAATTGTGTTGATCTGACCTAGTGATACTGAAAGATAGAGGGCACTCCTCTTCGTCTTTGGGTGTGTGTGGTGGGTGTGGGTTGTTTATGTGGTAGTCTTACCATCCAGCCCAAATGTATGACTTTTAATGGCATGGCAGCAAGTCTATCAAGTCCAACCACACAGGGAATGTTCAAAGCAGCGGTCGGTTGTACACGCGGCTGCAAACTCTTGCTTTTCGAGTTGCGTTGAGCTCATTCTTTTTTTATCTATATTCACAGGTGTTTGATGTGCGTCTCAACGGCCACGTGGTGGTAAAAGATCTGGATATCTTTGAGCGTGTGGGTCACAGTACAGCCCACGACGAAATAGTCCCCTTCTCCGTCCGCCGGGGCAAGCTGAGCGTTCAGGGAGAGGTTTCCACCTTCAATGGCAAGCTCAACGTGGAGTTTGTTAAGGTGAGCGTTTGTTTTGTGTGTCTTTGCATATGCACATAGGCGTAGCACTGTATTTTGTAAGGCTTTGATGTGGGCACAGTCCAGTGAACATCCAGATGTTGATGCGGCTAATGAATAGCCTATCCCTGAGGGATATGAGTAAGTTGTAAGTGTTACTTTCATTTGGGACTTCCTGTTTCTATGGGCTGTTTTGGTTCGCTACAAGTGCAGGTGAGGAAAGCCATATTCAAATGACTGAAATAACGCTGATTACAAATTGATATAAACATGAACATATCCAATATTTGCCGTGTCTGAAGATGTGCAGGGTCAGCTCTTGTTATTCCCGCCCCCGAGAAGCTCTGAGGGACTTTTCTTTTTTTGTCGTCCACAAATGTAATCCCAGCAGTCAATATTCACACGCTCAGGGAAAGGTGACAGCTGTGATCATGGTAATAATATGATGCATTAAAACGGTCATTTGTACTGTTTGCAGCGCTATGCTAAGTATTGCAGGGATGATCAACTAGACAATCATTGATATTGATATAGGTTGGCTAACTGGAACATGGGTTGGGTTCATAGACTAAACATTCATGTACTTTGGGATGGAAAAGTCAGAGGATCTGATGGAGTTGTACATTGAATGTAATCATGCACTAGGTAGGTATACCTAGTGCATGATTACTAGGTATACCTAGTAATCATATACCTAGTAATCATGCACTAGGTATATGATATGCACAGGTTATTATAAATGTTACCTAATTGTTACCTAATTGGGTAGGTAGGTTATTAGGTAACCTACCTATTGTAGGTTACCTAATAGGTAACCTACAAAAAAGACTATGGTATTTAGAGAGCAGTATTTTTCTCTTTAAATGAGTTTACACAGGGTAGGATAAGCGGGATGATAAGGATGTCTTGTTTCCAAAGAGAGGATGTTTTTACCTTTTGATAATAGAAATGTTTTGCCCAATCTGAATCTACAAGGGATGTTTTTTCTAACACCGTCTCTATCTCGTGTTTTTCAGGGTTATTACGACAACCCCAAAGTCTGCGCTCTCTACGTCATGAAGGGAACACTAGAAGGTGAGCCCCCATATCACGTTCAGCGGAGCTAATCCTTGCTATATAATCCGAACACATTGTTGACAAAATGCTCTTCCTACATTGAAAATGGTTGTAAGCCACCATCTTTTCTCGTGCCACAGATGTACCGAAGCTCCAGCCCCACCCAGGCTTGGAGAAACGCGAGGTGTTGGTGGAGGAGGAGGAAGAGGAGGAAGACCCTGAGGTAGGGGAGGACAGCGGCAAGAAGAGCACCTCCGCAGCGCCCAAGAACCGCGTCCAATCAGGGCCCCGGACACCCAACCCCTATGCCGCCGACAACAGCAGCCTCATGTTCCCCATCCTTGTGGCGTTTGGCGTGTTCATCCCCACACTGTTCTGCCTCTGTCGGCTCTGAGCATCTGGCAACCAGAGGAGGAGAGGTGGCGGGGAGGGTGCTAGGGCAGGGGTCTAAACGGACAATAAATGGAATAGCGAGAGAGACGGAGTGAGTGAGGGGGACAGAGAGAGACGCCATGGGATGAGTTGAAGATGACATTACTGCTACAAAAGCATACATACAGGAGATGGAGGCAGGAGGATGGTGTTTGTTCTCAATTGTTTTGTTTTTTTTAAATATGGTGAAGGTGCAAACCAGTTACCAGGGTGTGTTTCTTTTTTTGTTTTTTTGGTTTTGCAAGAAAACTGTAAGGGGAGGCGGTTACCATGGGATTTTACTGTTGAGTGTGTAGGTGCTGGGGCGATCGTGTGATTGTGTTCAACATCCATTGGCGCTGGCCCTGAACAAACTTACTTGCATCCTTTTCACCAACACAAGACGCGGCAAGAGTTAATCTGTCTTAAGTTGAACACCACATGTTTTCTTGAGTTGTACAAAACATGGGTTTCGGTTGTGGACCTATGTTCTAGTGCAGGGTTTAGTAACTCAAACATTGGACACTTGCTCTGCATAAGTTTCAACACACACTCACTGAACTCAAACTTCTAAAGGAGAACTAATTGGGTGTTTTAACAGTAAGCACAGTAATTGGCTCATGAGAATACAGTGGCCATTTGATACTGTTCATATTTCATTTGTGATTGATTTTGGCTCTCTGTAGTGTGCTACTGATTATAACTGTGTACAATCACATTGGCCAGTATCCTTCCCCACATCCCTTAGTTGTTATTCATGGAGTCTATACTCCCTGTCATCTTTTTTTACAAGATTTATGCTTTTACAAACATAAAACAGTTGGGCATCAAAAATAAGTTCAGTCCTTGACAAACAAAATTTTTGTCCAGTTATAATTTTTTTTTTTAAATTATTTTAGATGGAGCTATAAACTATGAAGTTATAAAAAAAAGTTGCATTCACTTTTTTTAGGGCAATCGTTATTCAGGTCCCTTAATTGCAGTGGATGATTGGCCATATTTTCATTGATGTTTGAATGGATTACGTTGCCATTGCTGTCCTTACCTTCACATTGCATTAACAGCTCTGAGTGCTACATGGACACTGCCTTGTTTTGCTGATAAGCACACGCCTTCCATTTGTTTCACCAAAGAAACATTTCTGTTATTTAATGGAGGAATTGTTCAGCATTCAGTCCCCCCAAACCAGATCAAGGTGTGCGAGTGGAATCCCAGGATGAGCATGCTTAGACGTATGCTGTTTTATTATTTATAGAAGAATCGATCTAAATGAAAATGAGCTGCTCGTCAGTCTTAAAACAATGTTGCCAAGCTTTTGTAATTGTAGTCTTAAAATAGTTTTGTCTTTCTTTTCGTTTGGCGTTGTGGAAATGGACAGTGGATCTGAGTTGTGGACATGACGGTGCTGATCACGGCTATGAACTGAACACAATTATTTATTTAGGGACTGGTGGCGCAGCGATTAGCAATGTTGCCTCGCTGGCAGGACGTCCGGGGTTCGAATCTGACTGCAGGCTGTTCTGCCTGCGTTAATTTTGGGTTGCTCTGAGTGCTCCTGGTTACCGTGTCCAGTCCAGGGCCCTTGGCAGGCCGCAGGCCCCCGAGCAGCCATCAGGGCCCCATCTTTCACCACAGCTGAAACAGGGCTATCTGAAATGAATAGTATGTGCTTTGATAGACCCAACAGCGTCTAAGAAGGTATGGTGAACATCATCCACTGTTGGGCCATGCTTCCTTTTTATACATCAAAATTGATCCCATTGAAATAAGTTTCGGGATATGTTTTGTTTTAACGGTGAGGTATAGGGGTAAAAAACTGAATTATTCAAAACCAAAACGTTAGCATTCGTTAGGTTGACTTATTTTTAATTTTTCATTACTCTTGCTTTAAGCTTTTTTTGTTGCCTGTGAGGTGTGCACTGAAAGCATGTGTATCGTGTGCGCTTTGGGAGACGGCTCAGCTGTGGAGTGACTCGGGATCCTCTGTGGGTTCTGAGCACTAGCAGGGTCGCTGTTGCTTCTGGGTGCTGTCAGAATCTCAGTCCACTTGAATGGACCCTGGAAACAGACGAAAGCCTTTACTGTGTCTGCCTCTTTCTGGTAGATTTGGTAGCAGGCAACCTCCTCACCCTCACCATGGGTCATGTCTGCACACACTCGGCCCCTGGACGGCGACAGCCCCCTTTGGTTCTTCTACCGTAACTGAAGACGGGTTTTTCTCCCGCTCCGTTGGCGAACAGTGGTTTTTATGTATCACATTACTTCCATTAAGTGCTAAGCTCTTCACCAAGGAGGATGAATGTTGTAACTTTGCCTGTATACCTTTCCGGTCTTCAAAAACCCCCAAGACTGTTCTCCTATTGGTTTGGCTCTTCGTTGACAAACGGTCCAGGTCCTAAGTATTCCCCTCCACCCCTCAATCCCCCCTCCCTGTTTATTGCTGCCACAAAAATAGTAGTTTTCCATGTCGGTTCGTTATTGGCGTTTTGTTTTCTTGTTTTTAAGATATACCTAATGCGAGCACCTTTTTTCTTTCCCTTAAAGGTTGCAAGAAGTTAATTTAATTCAGCACCAAAGTCACCACTTTGTTTAATAAATCAAATCTTTCTACACGGTTGCTTGTGTATATAAGGTACAAAATTATTATTTTTATAGCGTAACAGTAGTCACCCTTTTTTTCTGTTTAATAAAAAAATGATGTTACTCTTTTCCATTATTTGTTTTTCTGTCATGTTAAAAAATACATGAGGCCTTTTTGCTGAAGTAGAAATATTGTTGGTACGAAATAAATCGTGCAAAAAATGACCAGATGGTCGAAACTCAAAAGAAAAGTAAAATATTTTAATTTTCCGATCTAGTATGTTTTAAATGTAAATTTTATCAAGAGCGGGGCTAGTCTGGAGAGATGTTGATTCATGCTCAGATTTATATGTTTTGAATTGTTTCCTCAGGATCTTTAATTTGTTTTTATTTGTTTAACTTTTTATTGGTGTTGTTTTGCACTGCCTCATTTATGTTCAGATCACGTGTCATTCTGTGTATGTTTTTTTTTTTCCTTTGTTGCCTTGATTATTGAATACATTGTGCTTTGCCACCATGTCGCTTTGTGTCCCTCCTTTGTTGCCCTAACATTACATGAGTTGAGCTTTTTTTCTGTTCCACCTAGATGTTTATCACACTCCGCCCCTATGGATAGTGTGAGGGAAGATCAGTACACAGTAAACCTGTTTTTAATAAATATTCAATGAAATCAAAATACTTCAGTGCTGCAAAGGATAAAACTTATTTTTTAAGGAGTGAGTAACAGTTAAATGAAAGCAGTTTTAGCAGCAGATTTAAACCCGCCACTGCCAGAGGATAATGTAGGTGTCTTCAATTCTTTCAAAATAAGAGCAGAGTGAAGACAATGTTTTCTCTCTTCTAGCTCCAGATGTTCCTTACCAAAGAACAAACTTCCTTCTAGGTCACATAAGTCATATTCCAACAAAAATATCCATGTATATTCTTGCTGGGGAATAAACTTGGAAGATTTTGGTATGTGTTGCTTATTTTTATTCTATAAAGAACCCATTACTTTTTTTAATGCGGTTTTTGATCAAATCTTATGTTCAGCAGTCCAAACTACATTATTGTATCCTAATATTGTAGTGGTTGGAGACGGTTTTGAAATAAAACCTTAACACCATCATGAAACCTGTCCCACACCGGTCTCAACTGGTCTACCATCATGTATATCTCATTGTATTAAAGAGAGTCAAAACAAGAGTCCCATTGAGATGCAGGAGTAGTTCAACATTGCCTCCGAGACCCCTGCTCTCACTCACTGATGTTGCAAAGTGGGGAAAATGTGGATAAATGCCGTCTCTTTTTAATAAATGTGCTATTTTATCTAACTTGTTTCTGCTGTTATTTATATCGGTGGTTATTTTCTTGTGTATGGATTAGTCTAGATGACCAGATAACAAATAACCTTAGTCAATCGTAAGAAATGTGAGCTCCACTGCCTTGTTTTTATCATTAATGGTGAACGGTCTGATGTGAGGATTCTAGCATTCAACAGTACTGCCTTGTGTTTGTCCAGATGTTGATCCCTGCAACCACCACCAGCTAACCTCGTAAACAAACCAAAAACGGCTGCTCCATAGCTTTTCACATATATTTATTATTGCAAATGTAACGTAATACAATCTGATCCTTTCATAAAATTGACGAAAATATACATTTAAATCTGGGACATCTGGTTTTATAATGGCATAATAAATCCAAGAAATTTATGTATGACCATCAAAAAGTTAGTCTATATGAAATATACACTATTTACATACCAATTACACATGAATAAAAGTACCATAAACACATTCATAAATAATATATCTGCCATCGGTGAAGTGCATTACTTTGCCCAACATTGTATGGATGTCGGTGACTTGTAGCCCCAGTAGAGAGAGAGAGTTCGACTGTGACTTCACTCCATGAAACCCAACTAGAGTCTTTAACACATGCTCTATACGTGTTCCATACGCTCCTTTTCAGTACGATAGAGCGATGAAAGGCATGTGCGAGAGACGCAGGCCTGCATGCTCACAGGGGACGGCCTGTCCCTCATGGCTGCAGCTGAGGGCCAGGCCCAGCTCTAGAGGAGGGGGTGGCGGCCTGCGGCTCAAGCCTTCCCCCCACACATCATCCTCGTCAGTGTCCTGCAGTGACTGCTGGCCTGGTGCTTGTGGGGGACCCCCCCTGGATCGCACCCCCCACCGCAGCATGTTCATCAGGCTGGAGGCCCCCCCCCTTCCTCCACCAGCTGCTGCGGTGTCCGCCAGCCCCTGGAAGAGAGGCAGTAGGTCCACCTTGAGCTCCACCATGTCCCCCCGTGGCCACACCTCGTATCTGGGGGGTTGGGAGGGAGAAGGGGGTTTAGAAAGTGTTCTTTCATAGCCTTTGTGTTGAGTTTTCAAGGTGTGTGTGTGTGTGTGTGTGTGTGTGTGTGTGTGTGTGTGTGTGTGTGTGTGTGTGTCAATACGTAGATATGAGTCCATGAGTGAAACCATTTTGTTGACAGTAAACACGCTCTGCCCTTACCTTGTGGGGAGATTGCGCTTCGCCAGGAACAGCAGCGCAGGGTGAATGGAAAGGTGTTGTTGGTGGAAAATCTGCAGATGAAGTTCAGCTCTCACTATGGGCATTGATAGCACATCTGGGCTTAGGAGGAACTCTGCGTGTGCACCTGGGGGGGACAAAACAAAAAATGAGTGTTCATTCTTCAAATGTATCCTGTAGGGCTTAACAAGGTTTTTGGCACATATAAGCACAATACGTAATAGGTCATTTACTTTCTAGTTGAATGGTGCGTAAGGTTTGGTCTACTTTAGCTTACCTTCGCGCAAGTGTCCTTGGATGCCTTTTACGTTTCTGCACAGGAACCCTTCCTGACAGCAGCGATACGCCCGTCGGACGAAATTAAAAAGCGACTTCCCTGGGAAAACAGCGCTCCGAGGTCCTCCCTGAGCGAACGACCTAACGCGGAGGCGTAGTAACGTGGCCCCTTCCGCGGGCTGCGCGGTGCTCTCCCTCCAGGGAGCGTTCAGCTCAGCGCAGGGTTGCCGGTGCGCATCCATCACCTCCCTCTTCAATCTCTTCACCATGTGTAAACGCGGGTTCGACCTGTAGGATTCCTCTCCGGTTTGTGGTAACGGTGACATATATTCCCTCGTTTCACCTAACCGATCCATAAGTCCACTGGCGCTTGTCACCACCGTGAAGAAACACAGTAGGGTCCGGGGGCACGCCATGGCGACTTCTCAGGGGCCTCTTCCTAGGGGGAAACTTGTTGGGGTTGTGCGATGACTTGGGGGTTGCCCCTGTGGCTACCCTATATATCTCCAACCACAATGGGGGACACTTGCTACTTAGAATTTGAATCCTGGCCCTCGTCATTGTCCCTCCCCTCTTTTTGTTCGGGTCCCCACCACCCATTGATCCCCCGCTGCTCTCTCCTAATGCGCGTGCATAATGACCCCCCGCCGCGTCTTCTTAATGCGCGTGCATAATGAGGCGCCTGGGATGGCCCGCCTCCTCCATTCACATTCAGCCGCTCGGCTAATGACAGCCATTACGCTACAAGCCTCTTGTACTGGACGCATGTGAGGTTGCGGAGACTCATTCTAATAACCTCAACTCATGATTAGGACTTTATATGTGCATTTTGTCCTACTTTTAATTTGTGCAAAGTCAAAACACACAGATCCCTAACTACTCTTAAACATTTCGCCTCCCAACCCGCCATTCAGGTGACGTGGGTAATAAACAATGAGGGCCGCGGCGGCCCGGTCACATGCAAACTACCGGGGCCTAATGAGGCGACGGGGCCCCTGTGGATCAAAAACAAGCGGTTACAAAAATAGCTCTAGTGCAACTCCACAAAGCGGATTATTTATGTATTTAATTTATTTATCGACGTTCGGTTTCGAATAAAGGCGTGAATCGAAAAAGTAAACCTGTTCTTTTCGCAAAGCCTTTAAACTATTTATGAACGACACACAATGACATTGTCCTATGGTTGTTTAAGCTTAACACTTCATTTACATTAATAAATACTATTTAAACTCTCTTCTGGGTTATTGTCATTAAAAAAATGCATGTTAATTAGCAAAATGCATTGAAAACACTGCGTTGTATTTATGCAATACTGTTGGGATTTTATAGAAGACTCAATTAATTAGGCAGATTGGAACATAATTAGGCTATTATGCTTCAATAAAACACAAAAAGAAAAGTATAAGATTTACATTCAACACACGGCCTGAACTGAAACGTGATTTTTTTTGGTTGACAAATGTTAACTTTTACACACTCTGTCCTCAAAATGTCAAAGCAGGCTTTCATCCAGAATTAGTTAGTCAAATCCTTCCCAGCAGAGATTAGCGGAAGCTACAAAAGACCCTTGGGACTCCTGCAGAGGTTCAAGCACCAGCTTTCACCTCCCGCTTAACACTGTGATCAGAGCGTCGGGGTGGGTGGGGGTCGGCCCCCCTCCCCCGCCCCGGGTCAGAGGAGGCTGACCCCGTGTTTGAGCAGCCTGTGGCGGGCCTTGCTGGGCAGGGTGAAGGCCGTGTCCTGGTGGTTGGGGACCCCCGAGTTGCGCAGCGCCCCGCCGTGCTGCAGGAAGTAGGTCTCCTGGGCCACGCTGCGGGTGGCGTACACCGCCGTCCGGGCGCTCCTGACACACACACACACACACACACACACACACACACACACACACACACACACACACACACACACACACACACACACACACACACACACACACACACGTTAAGAAAACATTCTCATGCATAATGTGCATGAGCGCTTGTGATATGTTTTTTTCTGGGTTTTAAGGTGAGCAGAATGGCCTCCATGGTAGGTAAATGCTGCCATGGTGGATAAATATATACAATGAATGAAGTTTTACTACTGGGGGTAAGGGTAAAGCCGTGGTTGAATCCCATGGCTACCCTGTGACATCTTGACAAGGGACACAACCAAGTGTTCAATATTTCACAACCCCCCCACTCCCAACACACACACACACACACACGCGCGCGCGCACACGCACACACACACACACACACACACACACACACACACACACACACACACACACACACACACACCTGTGCCTTGCTGACCTGATAATAGCCTCCTGCAGAGCGTCACTGTTACAGAAATGCGTGTGTAGCAGCGATGTGGCGCGGACAAAGGAGTGGTCCTGGTCTCCCCCTGCTCGACCAGACACGTTGGCTGCAGGGAGACACAACAACAAGGGGGTCTCTACTGGAAAGGCTGCGGCTGTGCACATACATGCATGCTTTACAATGCGTTACATAGAAAGGGTTGGACAATATGAAGCACAAATTGGAAATCTACAAATGAACTACAGGGTTTTACGTTTCATCTCAAAACCCCTTTAACAAGGAAGGGATTGAAAACCCATTCAACAAGGAAAGGAGTGAAAACCCCTTAACTAGTTAAGGAGTGAAAAACACTTAACTAGGAAGGGGAGAAACTCCCTTTAACTAGGAAAGGAGTGAAAACCCCATTCCTGGTTCAAATGTAATAAATAATAATACCAGTACAGTACTGGGGAAACTGAAAGTCAAAGAAGGTTATTGGGTCTCACAAATTGAGGGTTGTACACAAACGATCATGACTTTTAAAAAACAAGCACTCACTTGTCAGGGTGTTCTGAACGCAGTCATAATGAGCAAAGGTGTAGGGCCCCTGAAGTCCGGGGGCCCCCGGGGCCACCGTCCTCAGGTGGGCCTCCAGTCCGTTTAGGGACGCCAGGCTGCTGTGATACTGGATGCAGAAAAAACACAGAAAGAAAAGGGGCGGGGCTTACTAGCTGATAAATAGCAACATTAGCATGATAATGCTGAACAACTGCTACTTTATACTCTATCTCTGAGATGAGGAGTCCTTAACTCACTGTTTGGGGTTTGGGTTAACTCGTTAACTAAGTTTGTAAATCTATTAATTAAGCTAAGCTACAAATGGGCCATAATCTGCACTTTAAAAGCAACAACATGAGAGATAACACTTGTTACTTATAGTTAACCGCAGATCCTTTTCATCTAATCAATATGCTGGCGATAACCTAGTGTGGCACTGTGTAAATGCTGCCGCAAACACTGTTCCGCAAAACTGACGCTACTTAAGTCCCATTCACTAAAGTCCCATCCACTACTCCTCCTCAAAGGACGAGCAACGTTAACATGAACCACTCACCACTTCCTCCATGGCCTCCGTGTCTCTCTGGAGGTGGGGCTCCACCAGTAGGGCCAGTAAAAGGCCCTTCACCCTGTGCTGGTACAGCGTCATGGGGACCACCGTTCTGTCCTTGACCCCTGCTCCGGGAAGAATGTCGCCCCCGCTGCCTCCGGATGCTGCCCGGCCTTCTGGATACCCCTCCCGCTCCGGGGCCCGGCGGCCTGCCGGCGGGGGGTTCCCGAGAGGGGAGGCGTCGGTGGGCGGCGGGGCCTCTCCCTGGAATTCCGTCTGGCTGGTGTTTCCGTCCGGGCTGTGAAAGCTGTAGTAGCGCGACTTTTCCAGCGGGCCGTCTTCCTCATCCTCCTCTTCCTGGCCCCCTCTCCGAGGCCCCTTTTGGTTTGTGAGAGGAGAGATCTCCGGGAACCGGGGCGAGGCTGGGGACAGCAGGGGGTCGTTGGTCGGCGTAGCGTCCCTCTGCTCGGCCCCCCGGCTCAGCCCCGGGGAGAGGGGGGCGTCCAGCCTCATGGGCCTGCCGGGGGGCTCCGGCTCCAGGTCGGGGGTTGACTCCGTCGACGGCGTGTCTGATAACGTTCTGGACAGACGGGTCCTCCGTGGCCGGCTGCCCTGGCTGGGAGTGGAGTGGGGTCTAAAGAGGAGGGGAGGGTGAAACACAGGAGGGTCAGGGGGCCAGTGGAACCAGAAAGGGTCTGGGTTCGAACCCCAATGTTCACTTTCGACCTGTGGGCATCTTTGAACTAGACAATTTACCACAATTTCAAGAAAGTCTTACTTTAAAGGTTGCTTTAACTGTTAAATAATACTAATAGTTTTAATGTAAAGAAGCGTTCCAGGCTATTTCTAAGCCCATTGTGTGATTATCTTCATTGGGTGTTCCACTTCATGAACTGAGTATGGTCTCATGACTACACTAGCAAGGCCCAACAGGGTAACACAATCAAATAAACTCAACTCAATATCCCAGTAGGCTGTAACCATTCATGTCCCGACTTTAAACAACATTGTGCATCCCATTCTAGGAAAGAATTTAATTGCCCTATTCTAGTTTGGATATGGGCGTACTTTTATATTAATTTATGATAAACTAAACCACAAAAGCCGTCTCTCTGTTGTAATGATTTTTTTTGTTATTCAGCTTCCCTCTTCATTTTAACAAAAGAGCATCAGAAAGGGAAATAGGCGGTCTACCTGGATTCTCTGTCCACAGTAGTGGAGCGCAGGTCTTGAAGTTCCGACAGGGTTAGATGCACGGTAGTGGAAGTCACAGCGCTGGAGAGAGGAAAACTGGAACTCATCCCGTTTAGTCTCTCATCCTGGTACCATAAGAAAAAGTTTTTTTTGTTAATTAAAAAAAACATAGGATGCGATTTGAGGCCAAATCAGGGGACTGGATTATTTTGCAAAAAAATTAAAGCGTTATACAACAATGAGCAGCGCAAAATAATTCAGAAATGAAATGTTCAATTTCAGATGTAAAAGATGTACTAGATAAATAAAAATAAAAAGTTAATAAAATAATGAGATCAAATAATATTGAGCAAATCGATAATATTGTGTCCAATACTGTTGTGTTGTCCACTTAGGACGAAAGACACCAGTGACTTCCAAGTAAGTAATCTTACACACACCTTATTGTAGGTTTGAGTCTCGTGGGCCATCACCCTCACTGTAAGACATGGAGGCATCTGAGTGCTCACCACCCTGCGGATACGGGAACGTCAGTTACTCTTTCCAACCAAGCTCTCGGAAATACAGGTTATGTTGAACGTGGAAATTCCTGCTCACCTTCCACGGAATAAAATACAGCCTGCTAACACTAGAGGGCAGCGTTGGCAAGCTTGCAGTATGAGGGCAGCTTTCAGTAGCAGAAGAGGGTCAATCTGAGAACAAGCAGTATTATTAACTGGTGACTTGGTGGATACATTATTCAAGGGGCCGGTAAGGTTAGGCCTTCGGGCCTGTGGACATGGGGATCGAACCCAGGACCTTTTTGCTGACCTTACGTGGGATCTAACAACTAGATCCCACGTTAATAGCAGAAACATTTTTGGTTGGTTTACTTAGGATTCAATTATAGGTGAAATCTGATAAAGGAATTAAGTATAGCGTATTAGTTGATATTTCGTTTTATCTGAAAGTGAGTAGGAAACTTAACGGTGAAAATACCTGATGAAATATAATGATCTTGAACAGAGATTTACTAGTAGCCTAATCCCATTGTTTATGAGAGCCACGTACGTGGGTTGAGTCGATGGTCCGCAAGCAGCTGAAGATGTGATGCAGCTCCGTGGCTCCGGCTTGTAGGTAGAAGAGGTACCGGGACCAGCACAGAGCCAGCGTCTCCCTGCTGTTCGTCTGCAGGAAGAGAGTCGCACTGTCTTGGGTAGGACTTCAAAAGCTACCCCACAGGGAACAAGGACTATTCTGTAGTGTTTTTTTGCAATTAAGAAGAAGAATATCAACAAGCACTTTGCGCTAGTTGATATTGTACTTTTTAATTGATTGTGTATACAGTTGAGGTTGTTACCTGGTAGCTTTGGCGGACGGGGCCGTTGTAAAAACAAAACAGTTTGATCAGCTGGTCCAGACGGTCACACATACTCACTGTTGGGAAGTCCATGGCGCAACCGAGAGCCTACATGACCGAACAGGAATTAAAACAAAAGGGATAATGTCCACTATCCAGAGGGGGATGCAACAATTCACATTAGAGGCCATTACGCTCACCCAAAAAAAGTCATCTTCCATTTTAATGGCAAACTTGCTGTGGCGCAGCCGGAGCACCCGGACAGGCGAGGAGGAGAGCTCGGACACACAGCGGCCCACCCCGGCCAGCTGGCCGCACAGCAGCTCTTGCTGGTCCACGGGAGTCTAGAAGAGAAAGAGACGCACCGGTATCGTTAAAACCGTATTCAGAACACTGATCCAACAGGAAGCAGGTCTGCACACTAAAAGACTACAATGCATTTAACTGAGTTTCTGATTAACACTATAAAGGAATAGTCCTGGTGGTATTTCCATGCTTTTGTCAGACCTGCTCTGGGTAGAAGTAGCAGATGCCTTCCCTCGTAGGGTCTCCCTCTCCTTGGACCTTGGTTCCATCGTAGAGGAAAAAATAAGTGCACCTGTAAAAAGTAATAGGGACCAAATTATGAATTAATTAAAAGCACTCAATAGCCTACACATTTCAAATCATAGAATAGAGAATAGAATAGGAAACAGGCACATTGTGGATTTAGGAAAAAGTAAGACGGAAGCCAAATACAAAACTTCTGTCTACGTTTAGCAAAGACGAGTAAAATAAATAGCGCACCTTCCTGAGTTGGCCATCAGTTCAGCCATCACGGAGGAAAAAGCTTTTTGGAACAATGTTTTCCCCTAACTTTACTGCCACTCAGTTTGCCATTGAAACGATGAGTCAAATGACTATTAACGCATCACGATTACCCCTACAACCATGAAACATGGGCAAAGTAACACTTATATCCACGAATACATGCCAATCAACTCAGTACGGCTAAGTTATATATGTAATAAATGCATTAGTTATCCTATTCTTCTTTGGTAATCCATCGTGAGACTGGAGCAAGTTTTCAGGGCGAAAGCTACAAGAATGCAAGTAGTCACAAGCAGTGGTCATGTGAAAGTACGGCAAGCAAATGGGACAAAAATTAAATTATCGTTCTACGCGCTATTATCTCGAGCAACCTCTGTAGCAATAAAGCGAGCATCACCCCGGGGAAAACGGCATTTCTTAATCTGTTAATACTTTATAGTCATGGTCTTTGGCAATATTTACTAAAAGTACCAACTTGTTCACCAAAATGTGGGATTATAATGTAAATACACAACACATAACCTACCATACATTCAAAATTGTGTCCACAATATATTTAACACACAATTTTTGGCAAATTACATGAAATAATAGGAAGAAAACACATGAGATCAGAGAATTTAATAGTTTATTTTCGTTAAGATACATTTGAGCAGACAATTTGATTTCTGGTACAGGACATTGGAACAGTTTGGAGTGCCTTACAGGAGTAGTAGCACAGAGGTAAACAAGATGTGAATGATCAAGTCGACTGCATTGGGAGGATGGTCCATTGGAGACAATGAGGGAAGCTGGTCCCAGTAGGATGGAGGGGTTGTGGGAGGAGGTTGTCACTCGTCGTGTCCCTCATAGCCACCAGGGAGGGCGTTCAAGTGGTCGTTGTGGAAGAGGGAGTGGTTGCCATCTCCCCAGGGAAAACGCTAGGAGGAATGGAACAGAAACACTTTACAATATAATTCAATAGTTACACTGAAGGTAAATGCTTCAGAATCTAGATATTGGTTTGTACATTGATGCACTGAGCACACAGGTTCTTGCGTGTCCAACATTATGATGCTCCGAGTTCCGAATAAGTTCATTTGGACTCGTCCACCTCCCCTACTTATTAGTCTGCTCAGTAGCACCCAAGTCAGTGATATTGTCATATTATAAATTTGTCAAGGGTTGGACACCTTGTTGGACTACAAGGTGTGTAAACGATATAAGTGTATGTATTGTAGACGGACTACAAGGTGTAAACGATATAAAGTGTTCATAGTGAAGACAATTGTGTACTACAAGGTGTGTAAACGGTATGAAGTGTATGTGGTGAAGACCTTGGTGCGGATGCGCAGGTGGCTGTAAGGGATGAACTCGGGCTGCTCGTGGTGATGCTCCTGCATCTTCAGATACATGTTCAACATGCACACGGCAACACCTGGCAGGGCCACCACGAAGCTCAGGATCTTCCATGTCCGGGCTAGTGGGGGAAACCGACCATTACTAATTTTGGACTAAATAAATCAGTCAAAAACAAAAGAATTGGAGTTGAATTCAGGGAATACCGGATAAGGACACAACTAGACGATTGAGCTTTATACATGGGTTTATGTCACAACTATTACTAGAAAGTAACCAATGGAGTTACAGGGTTTAGTGCCTCTGGTGTGACTATTGTGCTGAATGTTGGTCATAGGCAGCAGTGTTAAAAAACATTGAAAACCAGACCCAATACATACTCGATACTTTAACAAGTTGCAATCATAAAAGTTTAGGGCAAATGCAAGTATAATTTTAACTGTCAATTATTAATATTTTATTCCTATTGACTAAAGTTGCTTTGAATATAGCAAAGAATGTGGACCAGGGTCAATATCAGTTAAAGCTTCCTTCTACTTCTATAGCAGAGTGAAACTCCTCTGACTGAGCTGCACTCTCCCAAGGATATTAGCCTGCTAGTGCTAGCAACCTCAGCAAGGTCATTATTCAAAGGAATTGGTGTAATTCTAAGGTAATTTAAACCAACGCAACTTGTATTCTGAACAAAACTCCAAACTCACATGCGTTTTCGGCATGTCCAGCGGAAGCTGCAGCCGAGAGCTGACGCCTCGTTTGGCCAAAAGAGGACCTTAGCAGAGCTTGAGAGAGCTTTCCCAAAGCAGCCATCTTCATTTCTTGACCGATGTGTAAAGCGGAAGGTGATGCTAGAACCTCTGTGTCACGTGAGAGATCGTTAAACTCTCGCGATTACAGACCCCGCCCTCTAGCGTCAGCCAGAGCTATTAAGACAAGAGAGAAACGGCTCTGGCGTCAACTATTTATAGTTTTTCTTTAAAAAATATTAATAAATGGGACTAACCTGCTCGTATATTAAAAAAAAAATAGTTCCCTATCAAGAACACTTTATTTTAAAATGTTACAATTATTAAAGATTTATATTTGGTGTTTCTTGTGCTTGAATAATTTGGAATCTCACATCGTCCCACTGTAGCCTGGGATACAAACGAATTAAGTCACATTAACATTTGTATATATAAAAAAGGCTTATTAAAACATCAATGTGGTCCTATTGGTTACACATCAGATATCACACAAATGCTGTGATTTTTACTGGGTTATATTGGTTTTTATTTTTTGTGATTCAATAATACCTGACGACCATAAAGGTATACTCAATATTTGCATTGAAATGGTTCGACTTTAAGTGCTGCTTTGTTCAGGGAAGAGAAATTGACCCAAAGATATTTTAATGCTGATGAAGGAAAGATACAATTATTAATTGAATATCCATGGATTAAACTTCCTTGGCTTGTCAGTTTAATAGTTTATAAATATACAGATTGCCAAAGTTTACTATCACATATGCCATATTACATTTACTCATAGACAAACCTTATCTGAATCGATATAACATTTTTCTGAAGTTTTTCGGAAAACAATAAAAAACAAGTATTTGAATAATTTAAATAATGTATGTTATAATATGTGTTGTTTATTTCTCTGGTTCTGGATCATCTCTCTAAGCAGAGCAGCGAGTTGAAGAATCAAACGGACACAAGGCAGTTTTGCTCAGAGAGATTTAACATTTATTCAGACACAGTGAGTGTGATTAGCCTTACAAGCCGTTTCGAAAATCTGCCCCATATGACATCACGAGTGGGCGTGTCCACCTAGATCAGTGCTGGATAGATGAGCAACGTTTCCTTCAGTCCACTGGGTAGGTTCGTAGACTGATCTATACAGCACAGATCTAGGTGGACACGCCCACTAGTGATGTCAGATGGGGCAGATTTTCGAAACGGCTAGTAAGGCTAAAGGTATGGCCACACTGAACGTGTTGCACGGTAGGATTAAGCGTGTAATGCGCCTAACCTGCTGCTTGATCTTTGTGTGTCACAAAAATGGTTCAACCCGCCTAACACGTCTTACGCGCCTATGCAGCTAGATGAGCCCGCCCAAAACTTATTTTCCCCCTCTACTTTTCCGTTGCTCCACAAACATGGCTGAGATCACCACCATCGCTGCGCTGTATTTGTTGTGGGAATTCGAGGAGAGTAGGAAACCCAAACGCTGTCGTGTTTGGGTGCATGACATCCTCCGTAGGCGCTCACAGCTGGTTGAGTTTCACCACCTCCTCCAGGAACTCAGCCTGGATGACGGCCGGTTCCAGCGGTATTTTTCGGTTGACTGCGGCCTTGTTCGATGACCTGCTAGCCCGGGTTGGTGCCAGGATCTCCCGTCAGGACACCAACGACAGGCGATCCATATCAGGTGCGGAGCTGCGGAGCGCCTGTACTCCGTCTCTCAGCCAGTGACGTCGGGTCAAGCTCAACGCTGATTGGCTATCGCGGCTAAGCGTCACGCGTAGGAGCATTAAAAGTTACATTTTTTGAATTCCACCCGTAGGTGCGTTGGGCGCGTAGGCGCGTAAGAAAAATGCACTGCTTTTTAACGCATCTTTGCGCCTAAACCAATGGTTCCCTATGCAAAAATGCCAATTTTCTACACCTCTAACGCGTGTAACGTGTTCAGTGTGGCCGTAACTTAAATGGTGTGTTCCTGAATACTCGGACGCCAGCCTTCCGAGTTGCACGTTTGTCGTCAATTCCGGTCTCGGAGCATTCATAGCATTCCTGTTTGTCTTTGTGATTGTGTCATGAAATTGGCTAGTGGTTGTTTATTGTTAGCTACATTAGCTTCTTTAGCAAACCAGCCCGAAAACAAACAACACAACTTTATATTGTTTGCACACACAGCAAGACCATGCAATGTATAAATTGGTGACCTTAATATAGTAGCAATGTAATCAAGTGTATACAAAAAATAATAATCTCTGCAAGGGCACAGCCATTTGTAGAGAGCATCATCATTGCTCTTGCTCTACTCTCAGATCTCCATTTTTTCCCCGCAGCCGAGCAAAACACAAAAACGAAACATCTCTCTGTCTTGACTTCAAGCTGTGGATGCACGTCTTCTCCGGTGCTCGAGCTGTCCTTCACTCTATGCATCGATCACCTGTGCAGTGCGTCTTCTGTCAACAATGTGCCATGCTTGATTATAGCGAACAAATATAACTAACATATGAACTAAGTAACTTACATATGCATGTCCTTTAATTTACGTGTCAACACTTGCTATATATTATTTATAAATATAAATTATATAAATTATAAATTCCAAAACTTTTCCTCCAGAACTAAAATCCGGCGCATTCGGTAATCGACTTGTGTGGACTTCCTGTAAACACTGACCTACCGGTAATGCTTGTTAAACTGTCTTTTTAAATAAACTCCGGGTTTGCAAATTAAGTTGTTGGTGCTTTGTTTACGTGTAGGGACCCTTTAGCAATATTAGTGGTTCAAAAATGCCGATTTGGAAGCGAAACTCTATGCCCCAAGCCAATAACATGGACGCCAAACATTGCACCGGGCAAACTTTAATCCTCGATTTTCAAAGAAAAAGGTTTCTGGAGGGCTTATTTGATTGGTTTCATGCCAAAACAAAGACCCCGGATTCAATTTTCGCCGGAATTACACTTTAAGGACCACCACAATTGGTTTGGCCCATCCACAACTGGAATCCTGGTGCCGTGCCTGCACCGCACTGTCTGGAACCCTCAGGGTCCTGAGTATGGACTCAAATCAAATGAATATACACAATGCTAGACGCATATTTATTATATTAAAGGAGAGAAAACAATAACCAAATAAATGATGTGGAGTTTTTCTTTATTCATTTAATTGAGGAGACGTATTGATCCAGTGTGGGCTAGCTCACTGGCAGCGGTAACTTGGGAGTTTAGCGTTTTCTGGGTTGTACTTTGATCGAGCAAAGCACATGGCTGCCAATCGGTCACACTCACAGATGAACATCTCACACAGATCATTTTTACCTGTGCGATTAAAAAGAAAAATATTGGAAAGGATATCTCAGTAAAAAAATACCCTATATTTAGTCATTATAACATTAAGTTACTGTGATCAACATCATGTTGTTCATCACATGTTGAATGGTCAGAACGGGAGAGACTCACGGCGGCAGGTGATGTTCTTGTTGTGGGAGTCACAGTCGTAGCTGTAAATCTCTGTGTAGGGGTTGTCCAGGATGGGCCAGCAGGCATCGTTCTGCATTGCATCGCCGTAGCACTGGTCATGAACCTGACAGCATCTAGTGGAAACACTTCAAATTAGCTCCTTCCTGCAGACCAAGTTCAAGTTCAAAATACATTATTGTCCCCCAATGGGGCAATTTGTTGTGCAGTAGATAGTATACAAATCCAAGTCACACACAATCACACACAATAGAAAACACTATACAATCAATAAATAGTAGTCAATAAATATTAAAAAAAAGAATAATACACATAATATCTATATATAAATATATATTATGTATATATATAGAAAGGCAGAGGCTCAGCATATATACAAAAGTGTGAGTGTGTGGGGGGGGGGGGGGGGAGGAGGTGTTATCTATGGTTCTTTATGGAATTTAGAAGTAGGGTGGCTGCGGGAACAAAAGAGTTTTTTTGAGTCGTGGGAGTTTAAAGCGTGGCAACATCTGAAATTCAGCCTGTAGGGGATGAGAACTATTTGACAGGATAGATTCAACCCTCTCAGCATCTGCGTCTGATAAAGTTCCTCCAGGCCTTTCTGATTAGAACCTGTGATACGGCTGCTCACCTTAATTAACTTGGAAAGGGGAGTTTTCTTGTTTTACGGTGATATACCCATACCAGCAGATTAAGGAGAAGGTGACAACTGACTCAACAAAGGACCTATAGAAAAGGGTCATCAGGGTCTTGTCCAACCATCGGCACAATTACTTTCCAGTTGACAGACACCTGGTAGTTTTGTTTAATAATTAGCTTCCCTTAGTTGCAAACCCTATTCCCTTTTGGAGCAAATGTACCATGAAAAATCAAAACTATATAACTATAGTACTGGACTCACGATTATTGACCTGACCTATTTTTTGAACATTCCACCACCACCACCGGCCTTGGTTCCCTTCAGTAGGCTACCTGTCCAGCTCGTCAACAGGTGTGCCGGAGCCCCCCTTCCCACACCAGCAGCCATAGTCAGCGTAGTCCAGCAGAGGCCAGCTGTCGGGCTGGACGCAGAGAATCATGTTCCTGAACTGCCACAGGGCATTGAAACTGGGTACGGCCAGAACTATGCACAGCCGTAAAAACCAATGGAGAGTCAATCAGAAATGTACTGGATTATCACAATTGTACTTTGTATTTTATCAATTGATAATGAATACAAGATACAAGATACAAGATCGTTTATTGTCATATACACAATGGAAACATAGTTTACACTGGGCAATGAAATTCTTAATTTGCAAGATCCCTAGACACAAAATATGCTTAAAATAAAAAGTAGATCAATAAACTAAACTACTAAAAATATCTGTACAAAGAGCAGAGTTTAGTTAAACAAAACAGTTAAAAATAAGGTGCTGTTTAGCATGTGCAATGTTCGCATACAGCAGAAGACCCTGAAAGACATTGAAATATAGACGTTTTTGAATATATAAATTGGATGTTGAATATTATTAGTAGATAAGTACATAGTGCAAAATGTACATAATGACTAAATACTTACAGCCTGGGAGACACAAGGCCAGCAGGAAGAAAGAGGGACTCATTTTGCAGATCAATTTTCAAGCTTGCTCTTCGACGGTTCAGGTCAGATTGATGTGGGTGGGACTCACGACTGAATATAAACGACTGTAACATCGTTTATATTCACAAATATCGGCAAGAGGCGGTGCTTATTAGTTGACTAGCGAAGCTACCTCTTAACTCTTTCCTGGAGCAATACTGTGACCCGATAACCCTGCCCACACACCATGACCTGTCCAACAGATCCAAATGGTAACCATTCAGTTAAATGTGTATCTTATAAATAATGTTTTTATATTGTTTGTCTGGTTTATTTAAGGGACATGGAACTAAGAAGCTGAACTGGGAATGTTGTTCATCCCAACAAAGAAAACATCAATCTGGCACTATGCGCTGCAAACATTGGACAATTAAAGTAAGCTGATGAATATTAATAAACAAAACCCATAACCGGATTGAGGTTATGGGGAAGGGAACAAAATGTGATAGTTGGAGTTTGTGGAACAGGAACTTTCCATTTGTATCAATGTCCGATATCGAAAAGCAAACTAGATATGCTGAGGTTGCTTGTCTAAGAATAGACCCAATAGAGCTGTCCATAAAGCTTTTCTTGTGATTCAATACAGGTGTTGCATCTTTGTTCCCTGCTATTCTGGGAATCTCTGGGATTTTGGTCTTAATAGTTCATTATTAATCATTGCATCATTGAAAATGTTTGATTTCCACAGAGCAAAAAGAGATGAATGCTGACAGCAAGAATAGTAGTTAAGTTCAACGTTCGAGAAGATGTAACTTCCCTTTCCTAGCAATAGCATGACTCACATTAAACCACAGCTTTTGTAAGTGTTACCACATTACACTTCAGTGGAAGTATATTGTTCATGACAATCATGTTAGTTCTTGATTTCAAGGTGTAATTGTATTGTTTACTGTTTACCCTGCGCATATCTGTACACTGTAAAAAATAAAAAGTTGAGAAAACTCAAAATTGCAAGGCAACTTACTGCAATCAATTTTTGAGTTTTGAGCCCAACAAAAGATCTTGAGTTTTAAAAAAGTTCCATCAACTAATATTATTTTGTTTGTATAATTACATTTTCTTTAGACAAACTTGAAAGTGAGAGCTATACCAACTAAGATTTTATATTTTACAAAACTCAAAAAAGTAAGTCAGGGTTGTTAATTTAATATTTCAAATTAAGGTTAATAACATAAAAAAAAAAGCATTTCAAAGAATGCAAAACAAGTTTTAAGTTCACTTTATTAAAAGTAATAATTAGAAACTTCCATTTTACATTTCTGAATGCCAGACAGCAATAGAACAAGCAACATGTAGCTAGTTCAGCAGCAGAGAATCGCTGTCTAAATTCAGCATACCAAAGTGCAGAACAAGTTTGACATTATGGTCAAACTTGTTCTGCACGAGACCGGAGCCCATGTTAAACGGTGACGCAACTCTCGTGCCTCATACACCGCACAAACCCGAGAGCTGCCTTTATTTAACACACAACCACAACACACAGCGCACCGCACACCCAACCAACGGACATGCAAGTCTCGGTAACGGTGGCGGCAACACTACACACAATACAACACACAAACAATAAAGACCCCAAACCCGTTAACCCCACTTAACCTAACAGAAACAAATTGACAAAAGGCAATAAACCCCTTTTTCCCAACCGGCATCACGAATACCCAGACTCCCCGGGGGGTAGGAGTCGCCACAATATTTACCATCTTGTAAACATGTCATTGTGCAGTGCATAACAATTGTAACAACAGCAACAACATTGCTGACATATCTGAAGTGGCCGTGTCAAATGAAAATACGCATAACCTGTAAAAGCACCTGTGCGGCTCACAACACAGTTCCAACATGGAACTGTGTTGTGATACGTAGCGAAGACCCACGACGTGGAGGAATGTAGGTGAAACCCCTGAAAATTCCGTTAGGAAATCCCGTATTTTCCAAAGTGTCGAAATGCGCATGTGCACCGTAGTTGGCCCAGCCTCAGACAGAGTCTGACTTAAACCCGTGTGTCTTGCTAACAAAGATACTACCGTGAGCCCAACTCTTGACTCAAAACTCAACATTGTTGGTTGGACTAAATTGCATTGCACAGTTGACATGAATACTTAATGTTGTATATTCATTTTACTCAGAAATCATAATGAGACCAACAATTTTAAGTTTTTGTTTTTACAGTGTATCGCCGGGTCCCAACCAGGCCTATACTGTAGTCGTGCCTTACATTTCTGTAAACTAACACTTACATATTATCATAACCCGGTTCTATCAGCCCGCCTCCGATCAATGAACAAGAGTCTCTGATGCTCAAACTGCCAACAAGGCACGTTTATTAAGTCCAAAAAACGGAAAAAAGGGGAATCACCCGTCAATGCAAACTATAACTAAAAAGCGTCTGGGCTCCGTGACGTGAGCCACTGGGGATGCTGTGGTCGTATCTCACCCGCTGTCCCGGTATCCAGGTGAGGAGGCGTTGAGTGGGGCCGTGCCAATGCGGCCCTTGGCGCCCTCTGGGGGGAAAAGGGTGGTAGACTGCTAGTATTACCTGCCCTCTGGGCTTCCAGGGCCGCTCTGTCGGGGCCGGGTTGCCACACTCCTGCCCCCTTAGATGTAGCCCCGGGGCGCCTCTGACTGCCCAGAGGCATGTGTCCCGACGGGACAGGGCATCGGCATTGGCGTGCTCCCGCCCTGGTCGGTGGTCCACTTTGGAACGGTAGTCCTGAAGGGCCTGGAACCACCTTGTCACCCTGGCGTTGGTATCCTTGGCGGTGGCCATTCACTTGAGCGGGGCATGGTCCGTCACCAGGGTGAAGTCCCGGCCCAGGAGGTAGTACCGCAGCTTGTCTACGGCCCACTTGATGGCCAGGGCCTCCTTCTCCACGGGGGAGTAGTTCCTTTCGTTCGGGAGAAGTTTTTCCTTTCGTTCGGAGGAGTAAAATCAGGCGTTAGTAGTATTGGCTCGGAGCATAGGGCCCGTTTGAGGAGACTGAATGCTCCTTCTGCTGCCTCCGACCAGGTAACGCGGTCCGGCAGGGCCTTCCGGGTCAGGTCAGGTAGGGGGCTTGCCAGGGTGGCGAAACTGGGAATCAACCTTTGATAGTAGCCTACCAGACCGAGGAAGGACTTGACCTGCTTCTTGGAGGTGGGGCGGGGCCAGTCCTGGATGGGCTTCACCTTGGCCTCCTGGGGTCGGACGTTCCCGCGTCCGACTCTGTAGCCCAGGTATGAGGCCTCCTCCCAGCCCAGACGGCACTTGGCGGGGTTGGCGGTGAGACTCGCCCTCAGCTCCCCCAGGACCGCTCTTAGGTGTCTCAGGTGGACGTCCCAGCTGGCGCTATGGATGATGATGTCATCAATGTAGGCGGCGGCATAGGCCTGGTGTGATCGCAGGAGACCGTCCATCATGCGCTGGAAGGTGGCCGGAGCTCCATGTACCCCGAAGGGGAGCACCGTGTACTGGTATAGTCCCCCGGGGGTTGCGAACGCCGTTTTCTCCAGGACGGTCTTGCTGAGGGGGACCTGCCAATATCCCTTGGTAAGGTCATGGGTGGTGAGGTATCGAGCGGGCCCGAGCCGCTCGATGAGTTCGTCGACCCGGGGCATTGGGTACGTGTCGAACTCCGAGACCTCGTTCAGCCTCCTAAAGTCGTTGCAGAATCGAAATGATCCACCTGCCTTCGGGACCAGGACGATGGGTTGGACCAGGCGCTGTGTGATTCCTCGATCACCCGGAGCTGGAGCATTTTCTTGACCTCCTCCCGTATGGCGACCCGACGGGCCTCTGGAACCCAGTACGGGGGTACGCGTACCGTGACGCCTGCCTCTGTTCGGATGTCGTGTTGAGCGACCGTTGTTCTCCCGGTTACCTCGGAGAACACGTCCTGGTGCTGCAACACCACGTCAGTGAGGTCTTGTTTCTGGCTGGGGCTGAGGTCCTCTCCCATCGGGACCTCCGGTACGCCTTGCCGGGCGACGAGGACCACGGGGGCCGGCACCGGTGGGGTTGTCCCGGCCTTCCACTGCTTCAAGAGGTTCACATGATACAGCTGGGTGGGCTTGCGCCTCCCCGGCTGCCGCACCCGGTAGTTCACCTCCCCCACGCGGTCGACCACCTCATACGGTCCCTGCCACTTGGCCAGGAACTTGCATAGGGATGAGGACCAGGATCCACTCCCCCGGCTGGAAGAGATGCAGCTGGGCCTCGCGGTTGTAGGTCCGCGCCTGGGCCTGCTGTGCCTGGTGCAGATGCTCCCGTACTATGGGCCAGACCTGCGCCATTCTCTCTCGTACCTGCTCGACATGGTCCACTAGGGTACGATGGGGGGAGGGTCGGCTCTCCCAAGCTTCTTTAGCCAGGTCTAGTAGTCCCCTTGGCCGCCGTCCGTACAGCAGTTCAAAGGGGGAGAACCCTGTGGAGGCCTGGGGTACCTCTCGCACCGCGAAGAGGACGTGAGGGAGGAGCTGGTCCCAGTTCTTCCCGTCTATCTCCATGGCCTTCTTCAGCATGTGGTTTTGTTGAATCTTTCCACCAGCCCGTCCGTCTGGGGGTGGTACACTGAAGTCCTCAGCTGCTTCACCTGCAGGAGACTGAGAAGCTCTTTTAGCACACGCAACATAAAACATGACCCTTGGTCCGTTAAAATCTCCCGTGCTATCCCGACCTGACTAAAAAGCATCATTAGCTCCCGGGCTACGGCCTTAGCGGTTGCGGCGCGGAGGGGTAGGGCTTCCGGGTACCGGGTGGCATAGTCGACCATGACTAATATGTATCGATGTCCCCGGCTGGTCTTGGGGAGAGGGCCCACAATGTCTAGGGCCAGTCGGTCAAAGGGTAACTCAATGATAGGCATCGGTATCAGTGGACTCCGTATCGAGGGT
Organism: Gadus morhua; assembly: GCF_902167405.1. NCBI lineage: Eukaryota > Metazoa > Chordata > Actinopteri > Gadiformes > Gadidae > Gadus > Gadus morhua. Next base: position 21,830,569 of record NC_044053.1, read on the forward strand.
CTCGGGCCCGTCCGCTGGCACTCCGGGCACGCCTGGCAGTACTCTGTAACATCCTTCTTTATCTCCGGCCAGTAGAACCGGTCTAGGATCCGTTCCCTAGTTTTGTCCATGCCTAGGTGTGCCCCTAGGACGTGTGTGGGCCATGAAGAGGACTTTACTGGTGTACGGGCGAGCCACCACCAACTGCTCTACTATCACCCCCGCCCTCTCGGTTACCCTATACAAAAGGTGGTCTGACCTGGTGCAGAAGTGCTGGTACGATAGAGTACTCACCGAGTCCCTGGCGTGACCGTCATGGGCGAAAACGTGGCTCCAGGCGTGTTTCAGGGTGTCGTCCTGCAGTTGGGCGGTGGCGAACTGTCCGGGACGGTCCGACCCCCTCCCGGTTGGGGGGAAGTCCGAGAGCTCCGTGAGGGGGGAACTGTCCGTCTCTCCTAACCCGGCAGGTCGCTCCGACGCTGTCAGGGTGTCGGGGGTCCCCGGTGGGTCCAGGCGATGAGTCTCGCCGGTCGGGCGGGCTGGTGTGCCTGGTGGTGTCAGGCCGTCTCTCCCGGTGACGTCTCCCTCTCCAGATGTCTCAGCTGGGGAGGAGTGTGGTGCCCGGGCTCCGTAGGCGTGTCGAACCGGTTGTCGTGTCGCCTCGGCTGCGGTCGGGGTCCTGGCTCCGCGTTCCAGAGCCGGTGGAAGATGGGGCAGTCTCTCCCGATCAATAGGGGTACCGGGAGGTTGGGTACGATCCCGTCCCTTACGGTGAAGGCCCCTCGGGGGTCCGCACGACCACATGGCACGTGTCGTAGGTGCGGGTGTCCCCATGTACGCAGGCGACCTCCATCGGCTCCCCCGTCGTTCCGACGGCTAGGTCGGGCCGGAGGAGGGTGACGACACTCCCCGTGTTGATGAGGGCCTGAGTGTCCTTGTCGCCCACCCGAGCCGGGAGGTTCGGGGCTCCGGCCTCCTGATGCGCCCAACAGGTGGTGAGTTGACATGGTCCCGGCCGGCCTTCGCCCGCGAAGGGCGAAGGCATAGACACATCCCGGTTCTCCGGGCAGTGACGAGCAAGGTGTCCTGTCTGGCCATAGTTATAGCACCGCCATACCTCTCTGGCTTCCGGCAATTGGGTCTGTGGTTTCGGCTGATCTATCCGTCAAGGGGGTTCTGGTCCTCGTCGGTCCCTACGGGTCTCGATCGGGCGGGGCTGTGGCCGGATGGCGCTGGTTAGCTGTCGGGCCACCTGCCAGTTCTCCAGCTGGCGGATCAGCTCGTCCACTGTGGTCGGATGGTTGGTGGCGAGGGTTCTCTGGGCTTCCGGCGGTAGCTGGTGTATGGTGTTGTCCAGCAACACCCGGTAGAGCTAACGCTAACCCTAACGCTTGGACCATCCTCTCCCGCAAGCCATCTCCTGATGAGCCGCGCGTGCTGGGCGATCTGGGACCTCACGGCGCCCTTGGGGTCGAAGCGCCAGTCGTGGAACCGTTGGCGGCTTCCAGGGCCGCCGTGTCGGGGCCGGGTTGCCACAATATATACTGAGATATACAATCCCGATTTATATTTATATGATATTTGTTGATACAAATTAAACTTTTTTAGTTCAGTGAAGATAATGATATTAATTTACGTTTACAATGTTCACTCACGTAACTTTTTTTTCATTCTTCTCATATGTGCTATAATGCAAGCAGTCAAACATTCAGTACAGTGCCTTGCATTTGTATGTTTTTTTTCAAAGTCTGCAAATAAAGATCCCGAGCCTGCTGTGTTAGTATCAGGGAGAAAGTTATTAGTTATGAATGAATATAAGTATCTTAGTAAATTAATTGACTCAAAACTCACTTGAAAAAGGTTGTGAACAGAATCAAATTAAATTTAAACAATTTTAGATATATAAGGAATAATTTAACAACTGAAGCATCTAAATTGTACATGCATGCCATGATCCTCTCACACATAAATGACCACCAGCTGGACACAGACATCAAGAACCACTTTGCAACAGTGGAAAGACTTTATAAGCAGGCTTTGAAAACACGATAAGATAAGAAATCAAATGTTTATCACCATTGTAACATTTAGTAAAATATGTTTTCCTAAACTGGGAAAACATGACCAAGTTTGCTGATATATTAACTTCAATGGCTTAGCCCCGCTTAGTGAGTTCATCAAACAAAATCAAAATACATCAAGAAGATCTGCTTGAGGGGACTGCATAATACCATACAGAGCAGCTTTTTCAGTCAGCCTTCTCTTATCGAGCAGCACACACCTGGAACTCCATACCAATTTAATTTAGGAATAATACAAACATAAACTACTTCACTAAATCCATAATGCAAACTACTACATAAACAAACATGTAACCATAGGTAACGTGTTACCTTGAGTGTGGTATTGCTATAATAACCTCCTTCTTATCTGTGATTGTGTCACGTCCGTGCAGGGTCGCCAGCCCTCTAGAGGGCGACGCTCACTCTAGAGCATCGCCTGAAAACCACGGCCTGATAGCATGAAAGAGTCAAGCCAAGGCGCAGCAGAGCTGCAGGAGATCAGGGACGCCCTAATTCAGCTGGGCGCCATCATCAATGCCCACGCACCACAATTGAGGCGTTTGGAGCTGGATATGCAGCAACTGAACATTACTGTTCGAGAGCTGTGTGCACGACCTCCACCCGTCCCATCAACCTCAGATCCTAGCAGTAGGGCGGAGTCCAGTGCCCACGCTGCCCCTGCTCTGCCTCCCGTCGATCCCACCATCACCATACCTCTATCTGCCCCCCAACCATTCTCTGGGGAGCCTAGAGCCTGTCGGGGCTTTATGCTTCAGTGCTCCCAGATATTCCTCCACCAAGCACGTCTCTTCCCTACCGAACAAGCGAGAGTGGGCTACATCATCTCTCGACTCTCGGGATCAGCCTTGGAGTGGGCAGCCACTGTCATGGATAGCCAGCTGCCCGAGGCAAACGACAGCCAGCTGCATCGCCTAGGGTTGATGTTTGACACGGGGCGCACCGAGGACCAGGCCGCACAACGAGTCCTTACCATCAACCAGGGGACCCGGTCTGTAGCCCAGTACGCCGTGGAGTTCCGCACCCTGGCGATCCGAAGTGGCTGGGGGGACCAAGCCCTGCGCTCAGCCTTTTACCGCGGGTTACAGGAGGCCGTGAAGGATGAAATGGTCAACCGCGACTGGGGACAGTCGCTTGACGAGCTAATCCACTTAGCCATCCACCTTGATGCTCGCATTCAGGAGCGTTGCCGTGACCGCCAGGAGACCCGGGCACCCATGACGACCTTCCTGCCACGACCAGCCACCCCCGCTCTCAATCCAGCCCCGGCCCAGTCACCTGAAGAACCCATGGAACTCGGCCGCCTCCGGCTGAGTCGCGAGGAACGCACCCGCCGGCTCCAAAGAGGCCTGTGCATGTACTGTGGCTCTTCCGGGCATCAAGCACAACACTGCCCAGACCTACAGGGAAAAGACCGCGCTCGTCAAGGGACCCAGGGCCTCTGATGAGTGGTAGCGCCAAGACCCCTGGACCCGCCAACCGTCTCTCCATCGCCATACAACTCCGTCACGTAGGCAAGAACCATCCCATTGCCTCCCTCAACGCCTTGGTGGACTCCGGCGCAGCAGTCAACCTGATGGATATTACCCTAGCAAAACAGCTGGGGATTCCAACCACCCCGGTGGCCATCCCTCAGGCGGTCCAGGCATTGGATGGTCGCCCCTAGGGCTCTGGACATCTGGAGCGGGTGACAGCTCCTCTCATTATGTCTTCTCATGATGACCACCAGGAGACTATACACTTTTGGCTCACCACCACACCGCAGGACCCGGTGGTGCTGGGTTACCCCTGGCTGGCTGTCCATGAACCTCAGTTTGCGTGGGCGGTTGGCTCCCTACTCCACTGGGGCCCTGCCTGTGCCACGGCTGGTCACCTCCCAGCTCAACCACTAACACTACCCGGTGTTTCCCGCGTTACCATAGAGGAGGAATTCGCCAGGACCTAATTTCCCACTACCATGTCTCTTGTTCCGTCGGCTGGCACCCCTCCAAGCGTGAACATTTTGGCCCCGCCGGAAAAAACAGACTTGTCCACAGTCCCTACTTGTTACCATGATCTGGAGGAGGTCTTCAGCAAGAAGAAGGCCACCACTCTCCCTCCTCATCGGCCGTACGACTGCGCCATCGACCTCCTGTCTGGAACCTCTCCCCCTAGGGGGCGTCTCCACTCCCTTTCCGTCTCGGAGAGCCAGGCAATGAAGGATTACATCATAGATGCGCTGCGCCTTGGGCTAATTCGCCCTTCTACGTCTCCGGCTGCAGCACCCTTCTTCTTCGTGGAGAAAAAGGACGGCGGACTGAGGCCGTGCATCGATTACCGGGGACTTAACAACATAACCCGGAAGAATAAGTACCCCTTGCCCCTCATGTCGACCACATTCGAGCGTCTTCAGGGCGCCACCGTCTTCACTAAACTCGACCTCAGGAATGCTTACCACCTGGTTCGCATGCGGGCCGGAGACGAGTGGAAGACCGCCTTCATCACACCCACAGGACACTACGAATACCTCGTAATGCCGTTTGGTCTGTCAAACAGCCCGGCAGTTTTCCAGAACCTCATCAACGACGTACTGCGCGAATTCCTGGAAGTGTCTGTGTTTGTATACGTGGATGACATACTCATCTTCTCCAAGTCCCTCCAGGAACACGTCAGCCACGTCCGAGCCGTCCTAAAGGCCCTCCTCCTGAACAAACTGTTTTGCAAGGTGGAGAAGTGCACGTTCCACTCTGCTTCAACTACCTTCCGAGGGTTTGTAGTGGGCCCCCAGGGGCTCTCGATGGACTCTGAAAAGGTCAAGGCCATCGTGGATTGGCCAATACCCACCTCCATCAAACAGGTTCAAGGGTTCCTGGGATTTGCCAATTTCTATCAGCGTTTTATACGCAATTATAGCGCCTTAGCGTCCCCTATCATAGCCCTGCTTCGGGGGGGTCCCCGTCGTTTGGAGTGGACAGAGGCAGCTCAGAAGACCTTCGAGGACCTCAAGCAAAGGTTCTGCACGGCGCCTATCCTCACCCTTCCAGATCAAGCCCTACCCTTTGTGGTGGAGGTAGATGCTTCGGACTCTGGGGTAGGGGGAGTGCTTTCGCAGCGGGCAGCGGAGGACAGCAAGCTCCACCCTTGTGCCTTCTTCTCTCGAGCTCTCTCCCCAGCGGAGCGAAACTATGACGTGGATAACCGGGAATTGCTAGCCATCAAACTAGCACTAGAGGAATGGCGTCACTGGCTCGAGGGCGCAGCCAACCCGTTTCTTATATTCACTGACCACAAAAACCTGGCTTACCTCTGGGAATCCAAACGCCTGAACCCCAGGCAGGCCCGCTGGGCCCTCTTCTTCAGTCGTTTCAACTTTGTGGTCACCTACCGCCCAGGGTCCAAGAACGGCAAGGCTGATGCCCTTTCACACTACGGAGGCGGAGCCTGCAGTGTTGGAAACCATCATCCCCTCCTCTAAAGTCGTGGCCGCTGTACGTTGTCATCTGGAGGAGGAAATTCGACAGGCACAAGGACCCACACCGGCACCCACGGAGACTCCTAAGGGCCTCTTGTTTGTGCCTCCACTCTGCCGCACTAAGGCCTTGGAGTGGGCTCACGCTTCCCGATTGGCCGGCCATCCTGGAGTTCGACGTACCCTGGAATTACTCCGGAGACGATTCTGGTGGCCGAAACTCCGTCAAGATGTGACTGAGTATGTTGTGGCGTGCACGGTCTGCATGGGGGCGAAACCAGACAACCGCAGACCAGCAGGACTCCTACAACCCCTTCCGGTCCCACATCGCCCCTGGAAACACATCACCCTTGATTTCATTATGGGGCTGCCCCCGTCACAAGGGAACACCGCCATCCTAGTGGTTGTGGATCGGTTCTCAAAGGCCGCTCGCTTCATTGCCTTGACCAAACTCCCCACGGCCAAACAAACAGCAGACATTTTGGTGAGAGAGGTGGTGCGCTACCACGGACCACCAGAAGATCTCGTCAGTGAGTTTCTGGAAGGCCTTTTGGGGCAACTTGGGAGCATCAGTAAGCCTGACTTCGGGCTACCACCCTCAGTCCAACGGGCAGACTGAGCGAGTCAACCAAGCCCTCGAAATGTATCTCCGGTGCTACACTGCCAAGGACCCAACCAAGTGGAGTCAGAACCTCTTGTGGGCAGAGGTGGCCCACAACCAACAGTGGAGTGCTTCCACGGCTACCTCCCCCTTTGAGATCATGTGGGGATACCCCCCGCACTTGTTCCCCTCCTCCCCAGAGATAGGGGACGTGCCTGCGGCTCGCAGCTCGGTGGCTCGCCTCCGCGTCCGCTGGCAACAGGCTCGTCGGGCCCTGCTTCAATCTCAGAGACAGATGAGGCAACAGGCCGACCGGCGGCGGCGACCGGGCTCGACCCTGAAGACTGGCCAGCGAGTATGGCTGGCCACTAAGAGCCTGGCCCTGAAAGGAGAAACCCGGAAGTTGGCCCCAAGGTACGTTGGACCGTTCCGGATTCTCCGGAGGATATCCAAGACGGCCTTCCATCTGGAGCTGCCACGAGCTATGCGAGTTCACCCCGTTTTCCATCGCTCTGTACTACGCCCTGCCACCTCCTCCCCTCTGTGTCCAGAGCTCCCAGCCCCACCACCCCCCAGGTTCGTCGCCGGAGGTCTCACCTACACCGTGCACCGGATTATGGATGAACGCAAAATCAGGGAGGTCCACGCAGTACTTGGTGGACTGGAAGGGTTATGGGCCGGAGGAGCGCAGCTGGATCCCCGCCAAGAACATCGTGGACAAATCCCTCATCCAACAGTTCCGGGCCTCTTCCCTTGGGTTGTCAGGAGTCGCCCCTCGGAGGGGGGGTCCTGTCACGTCCGTGCAGGGTCGCCAGCCCTCTAGAGGGCGACGCTCACTCTAGAGCATCCACCATCAACCATTTCCTGTACACTGGTCTCCACTTCCACTTACTTCCTATTTAAGCACTGGGTGTTTGTTCCCTCTTCAGTCTGTCACGGAGTTTCGTGAGTACAGTTCTCCCTTAGTTTCCTCCTCACCCATGAGGACTAGTTTGTGTGCCTTAGCATATTCTGTTGAATACTGGTAAATCGCGATTAGCATCAGCTAACTAGCTTAGCATTACTATTGACATTCACCAACATCATATCACTGCCTATGTGGACTTAACCTTCCTGTGGATTACCCCTTCTTTGGATTACCCTAGTGTGAATAACCTTTCTGTTGGACTAACCGTTCTATTGTGGACTTCAGTAAACCTCACTGTTGCACCCGACCTGCCGTCTGCGTGTGTGCCTGAAAACCCCGGCCTGATAGATTGTGAGCTTACTAACTGTTTAAGAGTTCAATGCTTCTTATTTTATTCTGGCATGTTACATTACGTCTTTGTCATCTTAGTGTGTGTCCTTGTCCATGTAATGTGAATGCCAATCATCTGTCTAACTATATGTTGTGCTTGCTTTTATGCTTTTTTATGGCCATGTTCGATGACCTGCTAGCCTGGGTTGGTGCCAGGATCTCCCGTCAGGACACCAACGACAGGCGATCCATATCAGGTGCGGAGCTACGGAGCACCTGTCCTCCGTCTCTCTGCCAGTGACGTCGGGTCAAGCTCAACGCTGATTGGCTATCGCGGCTAAGCGTCAAGCGTAGGAGCATTAAAAGTTACATTTTTTGAATTCCACTCGTAGGTGCGTTGGGCGCGTTATTTAGGTGCGTAAAACGTGTCTAACGCACTGCTTTAGCTCGTATAACGCATCTTTGCGCCTAAACCAATGGTTCCCTATGCAAAAATGCCAATTTTCTATGCCTTTAACGTGCGTAACGCGTTCAGTGTGGCCGTAACTGATGGTGTGTTCCTGAATACTCGGACGCCAGCCTTCCGAGTTGGACGTTTGACGTAATTTCCGGTCTCGGAGCATTCATAGCGTTCCTGTTCGTCTTTGTGATTGTGTCATGAAATTGGCTAGTGGTTGTTTATTGTTAGCTACATTAGCTTCTTTTGCAAACCAGCCCGAAAACAAACAACACAACTTTAGATTGTTTGAACACACAGCAAGACCATGCAATGTATAAATTGGTGACCTTAATATAGCAGCAATGTAATCAAGTGTATACAAAAAATAATAATCTCTGCAAGGGCACAGCCATTTTGTAGAGAGCATCATCATTGCTCTTGGTCGACTCTCAGATCTCCATTTTTTCCCCGCAGCCGAGCAAAACACCAAAACGAAACATCTCTCTGTCTTGACTTCAAGCTGTGGATGCGCGTCTTCTCCGGTGCTTGAGCTGTCCTTCACTCTATGCATCAATCACGTGTGCAGTGCGTCTTCTGTCAACAATGTGCCATGCTTGATTGTAGCGAACAAATATAACTAACATATGAACTAAGTAACTTACATATGCATGTCCTTTAATTTAGGTGTCAACACTTGCTATATATTATTTATAAATATAAATTATATAAATTATAAATTCCAAAACTTTTCCTCCAGAACTGAACTCCGGCGCATTCGGTAATCGACTTGTGTGGACTTCCTGTAAACACTGACCTACCGGTAATGCTTGTTAAATTGTCTTTTTAAATAAACTCTGGGTTTGCAAATTAAGTTGTTGGTGCTTCGTTTACGTGTAGGGACCCTTTAGCAATATTAGTGGTTCAAAAATGCAGATTTGGAAGTGAAACTCTATGCCCCAAGCCAATAACATGGACGCCAAACATTGCACCGGGCAAACTTTAATCCTCGATTTTCAAAAAAAAAAGGTATCTGGAGGGCTTATTTGATGGGTTTTCATGCCAAAACAAAGACCCCGGGTTCAATTTTCGCCGGAATTACACTTTAAGGACCACCACAATTGGTTTGGCCCATCCACAACTGGAATCCTGGTGCCGTGCCTGCACTGCACTGTCTGGAACCCTCAGGGTCCAGAGTATGGACTCAAATCAAATGAATATACACAATGCTAGACGTATATATTTATTATATTAAAGGAGAGAAAACAATAACCAAATAAATGATGTGGAGTTTTTCTTTATTCATTTAATTGAGGAGACGTATTGATCCAGTGTGGGCTAGCTCACTGGCAGCGGTAACTTGGGAGTTCAGCGTTTTCTGGGTTGTACTTTGATCGAGCGAAGCACATGGCTGCCAATCGGTCACACTCACAGATGAACATCTCACACGGATCATTTTTACCTGTGCGAATAAAAATAAAAATATTGCAAAGGATATCTCAGTAAAAAATACCCTATATTTAGTAATTATAACATTAAGTTACTGTGATCCAGGCACGTGCAGAGGGGGGGGGCTATGGGTGCCCGAGCCCCTGCCCTTTTCCCTCTGAAGGACCAAAGTGCCCTTTTGAGTCATTTACATTTTCAATGCTTTGTAAAATTACACATGAACAATTAAACATTAACATGTGAATCAATTATTCGAGAATAAAAATGTCTAAAAGTAATAATCTAGAAGTAAAGTTTGTACTTTGTAGCCTCGTTTACCGGCGCTCAGTGCGCAGCTGCCGCTGGGTGACGTCATAGGCTATCAACGTGACTTTTCACCTTTGCCTGCCTGCGCGAAGCGCTTGTTGTTTTAATAGACGGTACAATGCAGGGTAAGATCACTACAGAGTCAGACACACACAGACAGTTGTTTCCAAAACCATTAAGTTGATAATGCTAAATAAACTGTAACAGTTCTCGTTTTGTAGCGTCATTTTGAAGTATAGGCCACCTATGTTTGCCAGCAAAAGCTTTTCAACAAGCATCGTTTTAACTGACTGTGAAAGTGGCTACCACTCGGTTTATTTTCTATTGCCTACCAGCAAACCTATCTGGGAAACCTTTTGAAATTGCAAAGGGAAAGCATACATTGTTATATTGAATCTGTATAGGCTACTCTGTAGTAACTACGTGGCCACATGACATGGCCAGTGGCGGTGGGTCAATAGAGGGCGCCAGGGCGCTGTCACACCATATTTGTACCGGGTGCCAAATTTGTACCGGGCACGTCATCCCGGTACAGACCCCCCACAGTAACAGACCCCCAGTCTATTACTGTGCCAAACCAACATTTTTGATCACCAGCCGCCACTGGACATGGCAAATCCGTTTCATGTCTACTCTGTCTCAGTGTCTCTGACAGTAGTGGTTTTTGCATGTGCCCTTTTTTGAATTTGAGCCCCTGCCCCTCAAAGGGTCATGTTGTTGATCACATGTTGAATGGTCATAACGGGAGAGACTCACGGCGGCAGGTGATGTTCTTGTTGTGGGAGTCACAGTCGTAGCTGTAAATCTCTGTGTAGGGGTTGTCCAGGATGGGCCAGCAGGCATCGTTCTGCATTGCATCGTCGTAGCACTGGTCATGAACCTGACAGCATCTAGTGGAAACACTTCAAATTAGCTCCTTCCTGCAGACCAAGTTCAAGTTCAAAATACATTATTGTCCCCAATGGGGCAATTTGTTGTGCAGTAAATAGTATACAAATCCAAGTCACACACAATCACACACAATAAAAAACACTATACAATCAATAAATAGTAGTCAATAAATATGTAAAAAAATAATAATACACATAATATATATATATAAATATATATTATATATATATATAGAAAGGCAGAGGCTCAGCATATCCAAAAGTGTGAGTGTGTCTTTATGGAATTTAGAAGTAGGGTGGCTGTGGGAACAAAATAGTTTTTTTTGAGTCGTGGGAGTTTAAAGCGTGATCCGGATGGCAACATCTGAAATTCAGCCTGTAGGGGATGAGAACTATTTGACAGGATATAATCAACCCTTTTCAGCATCTGCTTCTGATAAAGTTCCTCCAGGCCTTTCTGATTAGAACCTGTGATACGGCTGCTCACCTTAATTAACTTGGAAAGGGAGTTTTCTTGTTTTACGGTGATAGACCCATACCAGCAGATTAAGGAGAAGGTGACAACTGACTCAACAAAGGACCTATAGAAAAGGGTCATCAGGGTCTTGTCCAACAACCGGCACAATTACTTTCCAGTTGACAGACACCTGGTAGTTTTGTTTAATAATTAGCTTCCCTTAGTTGCAAACCCTATTCCCTTTTGGAGCAAATGTACCATGAAAAATCAAAACTAGTATACTGGACTCACGATTATTGACTTGACCTATTTTTTTAACATTCCACCACCACCACCGGCCTTGGTTCCCTTCAGTATACTACCTGTCCAGCTCGTCAACGGGTGTGCCGGAGCCCCCCTTCCCACACCAGCAGCCGTAGTCAGCGTAGTCCAGCACAGGCCAGCTGTCGGGCTGGATGCAGAGAATCATGTTCCTGAACTGCCACAGGGCTTTGTAACTGGGCACGGCCAGAACTATGCACAGCCGTAAAAACCAATGGAGAGACAATCAGAAATGTACTGGATTATCACAAGTGTACTTTGTATTTTATCAATTGATAATGAATGACTAAATACTTACAGCCTGGGAGACACAAGGCCAGCAGGAAGAAAGAGGGACTCATTTTGCAGATCAATGTGCAGATCAAGCTTGCTCTTCGACGGTTCAGGTCAGATTGATGTGAGTGGTACTCACGACTGAATATAAACGACTGTAGCATCGTTTATATTCACAAATATCGGCAAGAGGCGGTGCTTATTAGTTGACTAGCGAAGCTACCTCTTAACTCTTTCCTGGAGCAATACTGTGACCCGATAACCCTGCCAACGCACTATGACCTGTCCAACAGATCCAAATGGTAACCATTCAGTTAAATGTCTGTGTATCTTATAAATAATGTTTTTATATTGTTTGTCTGGTTTATTTAAGGGACATGGAACTAAGAAACTAAACTGGGAATGTTGTTCATCCCAACAAAGAAAACATCAATCTGGCACTATGCGCTGCAAACATTGGACAATTAAAGTCAGCTGATGAATATTAATAAACAAAACCCATAACTGGATTGAGGTTATGGGGAAGGGAACAAAATGTGATAGTTGGAGTTTGTGGAACAGGAACTTTCCATTTGTATCAATGTCCGATATCGAAAGGCAAACTAGATATGCTGCGGTTGCTTGTCTAAGAATAGACCCAATGGAGCTGTCCACAAAGCTTTTCTTGTGATTCAATACAGGTGTTGCATCTTTGCTCCCTGCTATTCTGGGAATCTCTGGGATTTTGGTCTTAATAGTTAATTATTAGGGGTGTGACGATACACTCAGCTCACGAGACGAGACGAGACACGATATTCGGTTCACGAGAACGAGACGAGACGAGATTTTAAGAATACTACAATGACAAAATATATGGCTGGACCAACAGACTTTTATTTAACCCAGTTGCACATGCATTTTGAAATGTTTTATTATAACTCTTCACATGCATTAAATTGAAACTAAAACTCAAATTTATAAAAGTTGAAGTAAAATAAATTAAATTAAATAATTCTCTTTTTTCCAAGTGCAAACAATATAATGTGCAAAGCCAAATCAAAGTTCTACTCCATCAATACAGAGTGCAAATAGTGCAAACAGAGTCTGACCAAGTATGCCACTGCCATTCATTCATTCTTCCGCCGGGTACCCAAAATACTGCCAAACCAATGATTTAAAAGTGGCGGGGGCATCTTCAACGGTAATACAGGTATTTTCCGACGTCATTCTGGCTGCCTATGGCGGCTTCCTCTGCTTCCCCTCCTTCCCTTCTTCTTTTCCTTCTCCTTCATTAGGTTCTGGCAGACTAGACGTAGCAAAGGCGCATTACTGCCCCTACAGGCCACAAATAGAAGTTTGGATAGCTCACAAATCTCACGAGACAGATTTTTAACGCGACGGGTAATATCGTTGAGTTTAATCTACGAGATCTCGTCACACCCCTATTAATTATTAATCATTGGATCATTGAAAATGTTTGATTGCCACAGAGCTAAAAGAGATGAATGCTGAAAGCAAGAATATTAGTTACGTTCAACGTTCGAGAAGATGTAACTTCCCTTTCCTAGCATGACTCACATTAAACCACAGCTTTTGTAAGTGTTACCGCATTACACTTCCATGGAAGTATATTGTTCATGACAATCATGTTAGTTCCTGATTTCAAGGTGTAATTGTATTGTTTACTGTTTACCCTGCGCATATCTGTGTCGCCGGGTCCCAACCAGGCCTATACTGTAGTCGTGCCTTACATTTCTGTAAACTAACACTTACATATTGTGGTAACCCGGTTCTATCAGCCCGCCTCCGATCAATGAACAATAGTCTCTGATGCTCAAACTGCCAACAAGGCACGTTTATTAAGTCCAAAAAACAGAAAAAAGGGGAATCACCCGTCAATGCAAACTATAACTAAAAAGAGTCTGGGCTCCGTGAGCCACTGGGGATGCTGTGGTCGTATCTCACGCGCTGTCCCGGTATCCAGGTGAGGAGTTCCTTCCGTGTAGTCCTGTGGTCGCCTCTAGACCGGGTCCTGGGGCCAAGGTCCGTCCAGGTAGGGAATCTCAGTCCGCTCTCGGCTCCTACATGGGTCCCATACCTCCTACCTTTAGACTACGTCTCAGCTTCTCTTATATAGCCCTCACCTGGGTCTGATTGGCCTGGTACACAGGTGTCTCCTGTTGGCGTTGAGTGGGGCCGTGCCAATGCGGCCCTTGGCGCCCTCTGGGGGGAAAAGGGTGGTAGACTGCTAGTATTACCTGCCCTCTGGGCTTCAAGGGCCGCCCTGTCGGGGCCGGGTTGCCACACTCCTCCCCCCTTAGATGTAGCCCCGGGGCGCCTCTGACTGCCCAGAGGCATGTGTCCCGACGGGACAGGGCATCGGCATTGGCGTGCTCCCGCCCTGGTCGGTGGTCCACTTTGAAACGGTAGTCCTGAAGGGCCTGGAACCACCTTGTCACCCTGGCGTTGGTATCCTTGGCGGTGGCCATTCACTTGAGCAGGGCATGGTGCGTCACCAGGGTGAAGTCCCGGCCCAGGAGGTAGTACCGCAGCTTGTCTACGGCCCACTTGATGGCCAGGGCCTCCTTCTCCACGGTGGAGTACCTGTCGTGTGGAGTTTCCTGCTAATGTACGTCACCGGGTGTTCCTCCGTGTCCCGGACCTGCGAGACGACCGCTCCGAGGCCCACCTTTGAGGCGTCGGAGTGGACTATAAGGGGCAGAGTAAATTCAGGCGTTAGTAGGATTGGCTCGGAGTAGAGGGCCCGTTTGAGGAGACTGAATGCTCCTTCTGCTGCCTCCGACCAGGTAACGCGGTCCGGCAGGGCCTTCCGGGTCAGGTCAGGTAGGGGGCTTGCCAGGGTGGCGAAACTGGGAATCAACCTTTGATAGTAGCCTACCAGACCGAGGAAGGACTTGACCTGCTTCTTGGAGGTGGGGCGGGGCCAGTCCTGGATGGTCTTCACCTTGGCCTCCTGGGATCGGACGTTCCCGCGGCCTCCTCCAAGCCCAGACGGCACTTGGCGGGGTTGGTGGTGAGACTCGCCCTCCTCAGCTCCCCCAGGACCGCTCTTAGGTGTCTCAGGTGGATGTCCCAGCTGGCGCTATGGATGATGATGTCATCAATGTAGGCGGCGGCATAGGCCTGGTGTGATCGCAGGAGACCGTCCATCATGCGCTGGAAGGTGGCCGGAGCTCCATGTACCCCGAAGGGGAGCACCGTGTACTGGTATAGTCCCCCGGGGGTTGCGAACGCCGTGTTCTCCAGGACGGTCTTGCTGAGGGGGACCTGTCAATATCCCTTGGTAAGGTCATGGGTGGTGAGGTATCGAGCGGGCCCGAGCCGCTCGATGAGTTCGTCGAGGCATTGGGTACGCGCAGGGTGCGATTTGTGAAAAAACCAGAGGGGGGGATAATTTTGAGAAACATTTTATTCAGGAAAAATAACCACACAACAGTGTGAAAACTTATGAAAACAGTTGATCTTGTGACTTTGTGTATTTAAACCTTACACTTAGGCTTCATAACGTAGGCGGTAGGCCTATTTTGAACGTGAACTTAACCACTGCATTTGCAGAAATATTTTCTCATAGCTAATATTGTTTTTAAATGTGCCAAATAAAAAAAAATATATTTTTTTTTTCCCCGATATCAGTTCAACAGAAAATATGAAATACCACAATGTGCTGTCAAGACGTTTTTTTTTTTTTATGGGTTAATCGGGTAGACTATAGGTCAGACTACGAAAACAGTCCGCTCTGATGACGCACTTCAACCTCTTTTTTTTGCTTTCCTGTTGGGGGATCGATAGCAGCGTGGTGACCCTGCTTCAACCACATCTCTGCAAATCTGTGGGCCGGGAAGGCTGGATAGCTCTCCCAGAGAGCTGTCACTGACGTGCAGGATGAGGACAGCCAGCGCACATCAAACACTCTCCCAATCCTACGAGCCTGGATGCCCAAATCAAAAGCCGCAGACTCAAGCTCTTTCAAATATGAAGATATGCTGCTCTGTATTCTTTTAATTTTTCGTCCATTTGGTTTAAGCTTTTGTTTCGGCGGGGACAGGAAGTTGACTTTTGAAACCATAGAAACGCAAGTAAATCCGGTTGGTTTTCAAAATAAAACTGCTTTCTGCGAGCGCGACGCCTCTGACTCGCTCCCGGTAGATCAAAATCACAGCACAATCAAAATGAGGACGGACCCTGTGTATTTTGGTTGTTAATTATTACGATGTAATGGTGAAAATACTTTGGGTGGGGGGGATAATTTTTATCCCCACCGAGGATAAAAATAATTCAGCAGAGGGTAGGACGTGTAAACCAGAGGGGGGGATAATCCCCACCATCCCCACCGGCAAATCGCACCCTGGGTACGCGTCGAACTCCGAGACCTCGTTCAGCCTCCTAAAGTCGTTGCAGAATCGAAATGATCCACCTGCCTTCGGGACCAGGACGATGGGCTGGACCAGGCGCTGTGTGATTCCTCGATCACCCGGAGCTGGAGCATTTTCTTGACCTCCTCCCGTATGGCGACCCGACGGGCCTCTGGAACCCGGTACGGGGGTACGCGTACCGTGACGCCTGCCTCTGTTCGGATGTCGTGTTGAGCGACCGTTGTTCTCCCGGTTACCTCGGAGAACACGTCCTGGTGCTGCAACACCACGTCAGTGAGGTCTTGTTTCTGGCTGGGGCCCTCTCCCATCGGGACCTCCGGTACGCCTTGCCGGGCGACGAGGACCATGGGGGCCGGCACCGGTGGGGTTGTCCCGGCCTTCCACTGCTGCAAGAGGTTCACATGATACAGCTGGGTGGGCTTGCGCCTCCCCGGCTGCCGCACCCGGTAGTTCACCTCCCCCACGCGGTCGACCACCTCATACGGTCCCTGCCACTTGGCCAGGAACTTGCATAGGGATGAGGACCAGGATCCACTCCCCCGGCTGGAAGAGATGCAGCTGGGCCTCGCGGTTGTAGGTCCGCACCTGGGCCTGCTGTGCCTGGTGCAGATGCTCCCGTACTATGGGCCAGACCTGCGCTATTCTCTCTCGTACCTGCTCGACATGGTCCACTAGGGTACGATGGGGGGAGGGTCGGCTCTCCCAAGCTTCTTTAGCCAGGTCTAGTAGTTCCCTTGGCCGCCGTCCGTACAGCAGTTCAAAGGGGGAGAACCCTGTGGAGGCCTGTGGTACCTCTCGCACCGCGAAGAGGACGTGAGGGAGGAGCTGGTCCCAGTTTTTCCCGTCTATCTCCATGGCCTTCTTCAGCAAGTGGTTTTGTTGAACCTTTCCACCAGCTCGTCCGTCTGGGGGTGGTACACTGAAGTCCTCAGCTGCTTCACCTGCAGGAGACTGAGAAGCTCTTTTAGCACATGCAACATTGTTCCGTTTTCTCCCCACGGAAGGGGTAACCCGGTGTACAAAGAATATTACTCGGTATTCCACTTT
This sequence comes from Gadus morhua, assembly GCF_902167405.1. Classification (NCBI taxonomy): domain Eukaryota; kingdom Metazoa; phylum Chordata; class Actinopteri; order Gadiformes; family Gadidae; genus Gadus; species Gadus morhua. The sequence continues at coordinate 21,847,467 of NC_044053.1, forward strand.
TGTTTGTTTATTCTTTAACAAAGGGAAAGCAGGTAATAAATCTGAAAGGTAAGGAATGCAATGTTACACTTCTCATGTGCATTACACAAACATCACCTGCATTCATCAAAATACCAATATACAACAATAATAATAATTTACAATCATTAATGTACACGTTTCAAACGTCACCCATGCGCCATATTCAAATCCTATTCAAATCTCCGCAATAGGAAACTACAACTCCCAGAATGCCCCGCGGCAACCCAGGAAGTACAGCACAAATGCCGGTCCCTGCGATTCATTTAATCGACGTTCACAAAACAAAACAAATACAAACATGGATGGACACGGATGGGACAGCGACGTTACAATTCCAAATGGATTTATGTATTTGAAATGTTTATATAGTTTTAACTTTGGCTATTAGCAACGTACTGGGATCTACCGGCGCATAGCGCTGTTGCGAAATCGTTAGACGACATAGCAGGCAACATGATTTGACATCAAGAAAGCAGACAAGAAGACAAGAATTCAAAAGGAGCTTACCAAGTGGCTGCACACCGGGTCAAAGTTATGTGGCAATAATACAACTCTTGCGCCACCTTCTTATTGGGCGAACACCGGTCACATGGACCCACAGCACACCGTTCTCTTAAAGAGGCACTACCCCATTGGGCTGCCGAGCCTCAGACGTTCATCAACAACTCAACTAAGTAAATAAGAAACAACAAAACTACACAAACGGCAGACCTCCACAGAAAACAGACCATGATTAATATGTATCGATGTCCCCGGCTGGGCTTGGGGAGAGGGCCCACAATGTCTAGGGCCAGTCGGTCAAAGCCTCAATGATAGGCATCGGTATCAGCGGACTCCGTATCGAGGGTCTCGGGGCCGTCCGCTGGCACTCCTGGCACGCCTGGCAGTACTCTGTAACGTCCATTCTTATCCCGGGCCAGTAGAACCGGTCTAGGATCCGTTCCCTAGTTTTGTCCATGCCTAGGTGTGCCCCTAGGACGTGTGTGAGCCATGAAGAGGACTTTACTGGTGTACGGGCGAGCCACCACCAACTGCTCTACTATCACTCCCGCCCTCTCGGTTACCCTATACAAAAGGTGGTCTGACCTGGTGCAGAAGTGCGGGTACGGCAGGGTACTCACCGAGTCCCTGGCGTGACCGTCATGGGCGAAAACGTGGCTCCAGGCGTGTTTCAGGGTGTCGTCCTGCAGTTGGGCGGTGGCGAACTGTCCGGGACGGTCCGACCCCCCCCTAACCGGGCAGGTCGCTCCGACGCTGTCAGGGTGTCGGGGGTCCCCGGTGTGTCCAGGCGATGAGTCTCGCTGGCTCCGTAGGCGTGTCGAACCGGTTGTCGTGTCGCCTCGGCTGCGGTCGGGGTGGTCGGGGTCCTGGCTCCGCGTTCCAGAGCCGGTGGAAGATGGGGCAGTCTCTCCCGATCAATAGAGGTACCGGGAGGTTGGGTACGATCTCGGCCCTTACGGTGAAGGCCCCTCGGGGGGTCCGCACGACCACATGGCACGTGTCGTAGGTGCGGGTGTCCCCATGTACGCAGGCGGCCTTCGCGGGCGAAGGCCGAAGGCATAGACACATCCCGGTTCTCCGGGCAGTGACGAGCGAGGTGTCCTGTCTGGCCACAGATATAGCACCGCCATACCTCTCTGGCTTCCGGCGATTGGGTCTGTGGTTTCGGCTGATCTATCCGTCGAGGGGGTTCCGGTCCTCGTCGGTCCCTACGGGTCTCGATCGGGCGGGGCTGTGGCCGGATGGCGCTGTTTAGCCGTCGGGCCACCTGCCAGTTCTCCAGCTGGCGGATCAGCTCGTCCACCGTGGTCGGATGGTTGGTGGCGAGGGTTCTCTGGGGTTCCGGCGGTAGCTGGTGTATGGTGTTGTCCAGCAACACCCGGTCGAGAGCGCTGGGATCATCCTCTCCCGCAAGCCATCTCCTGATGAGCCGCGCGTGCTGGGCGATCTGGGACCTCACGGTGCCCTTGGGGTCGAAGCGCCAGTCGTGGAACCGTTGGCGGCTTCCAGGGCCGCCGTGTCGGGGCCGGGTTGCCACAATATATACTGAGATATACAATCACGATTTTTATATGATATTTGTTGATACAAATTAAACTTTTTTAGTTCAGTGAAGATAATGATATTAATTTACGTTTACAATGTTCTCTCACGTAACTTTTTTTTCATTCTTCTCATATGTGCTATAATGCAAGCAGTCAAACATTCAGTACAGTGCCTTGCATATGTATGTTTTTTTTCAAAGTCTGCAAATAAAGATCCCGAGCCTGCTGTGTTAATATCAGGGAGAAAGTTATTATTTATGAATGAATATAAGTATCTTAGCATAGTAATTGACTCAAAACTCACTTCAAAAAGGTTGTGAACAGAATCAAATTCAATTTAAACAATTGTATATATATCAGGAATAATTGAACAACTGAAGCATCTAAATTCTACATGCATGCCATGATCCTCTCACACATAAATGACTGCCTCACCAGCTGGACACAGACATCAAGAACCACTTTGCAACAGTGAAAAGACTTTATAAGCAGGCTTTGAAAACACGATAAGATAAGAAATCAAATGCTTATCACCATTGTAACATTTTAGCAAAATATGGTTTCCTAAACTGGGATAACATGACCAAGTTTGCTGATATATTACCTTCAATGGCTTAGCCCCGCCTCTACTTAGTGAGTTCATCAAACAAAATCAAAATACATCAAGAAGATCTGCTTGAGGGGACTGCATAATACCATACAGAACAGCTTTTTCAGTCAGCCTTCTCTTATCGAGCAGCACACACCTGGAACTCCATACCAATTTGATGTGTAATAATACAAACATAAACTATTTCACTAAATCCATAAAGCAATGGCTACTGGACAAACAAACATGTAACCATAGGTAACGTGTTACCTTGAGTGTGGTATTGCTATAATAACCTCCTTGTTATCTGTGATTGTGAGCTTACTAACTGTTTAAAAGTTCCATGCTTCTTATTTTATTCTGGCATGTTACATTACGTCTTTGTCATCTTAGTGTGTGTCCTTGTCCATGTAATGTCAATGTCAATCATCTGTCTAACTATATGTTGTGCTTGCTTTTATGCTTTTTTATGTTCTATCTAACATCAACCTGCCAGGGACTACAGATGAAAAATAGTTCGAACAACTAAATCTACATTTACATGTCCTATGCAATGGACATGTTGATTAATGTACACTGTCCCTTTTAAATAAATTAATAAACGAACACACACACACACACACACACACACACACACACACACACACACACACACACACACACACACACACACACACAAACATTCACAGACGTTCAAGTTCATTGAAACCTTGGCTATGTAAGATTTTAGCATTAAGTTGTCATTTAAACAGCGTATCATCGACACAGCTCTGTGATAAAATGAAAATGAATATTTATCTACTTTTAAATACATGTTTTCTAGTGTGCTGACCAACCACAACAAGGTTATACAAGCTGTTATATTTGAACAAAGCAAAGCCTCGACTGCGGAGAGTCTCACTGCATGTGCTGAATTATTTTATTTATGCCTATTATTTATATTTGAGTCACATTCCATCAAGATGTTGACCATTTATTTACTATCCAATGCACTTTAATACTGGACTTGTAGTTTATTAAAGAGAAAATAAATAAATATATAAATAGAATATTAGCACAAAAAGTAAGGAAATTTGTGTATGGTTGATTATTTCTCGGTGGGAACAATGCTTTTTGGCAATAAATCTTATACCGTTGGGGCCCAAATTGTAAGGAACATGCACTTGTGGGATGAGCAGCAGAGCTGAGTATGTGGGTTGTGCCCATGAAAAATTTGCCAAATCTCTGCCAATGCCAAACAGCTTATTCTGCTATTGACTCGTTTGGTGTTTGGTGGATTGGATGATTGAAGTTTGAAGAAACAAGACAGATTGGCAATTTAACAATTTATTCATTTCACAAACAGGAGCCTCAGTAGCTTGTGGAAGAACCATACACAGCCACAGCAGCCTGGCACCTCCTCCTCATGCTGGTCTGGACTCATCACTGAACATAACGTTCCTCCACATGTTCAGGTTCCAGTGCACGTGTTGCCGACCCCCGCGCAAACGGGCCTGACGGTGAAGGGCAGCCCTATGAGACCGGAGATTGACTGCGTGTAGTCTGTTCCGGATTTTCTAGGCAGAGAGCCGTCGGCCATATCGTCCTGCAAACCTGGACTGCAAATCTGTAGAAGGCAGCCTACGGCACCTAAGTGCTGACAGGGTGATGAAATGGTCTTCTTGGGGTGTTGTCTTCTTGGGACGTCCACTTCGTGGCCTGTCTTTGACATCCCCCGTTATATGGTACTTGGCCTTCAGTTTGGAGAGGGTTCTAGGGCTCACTCCAAATAATGCCGTAACTTGGTTTTGCGGAACACCAGCTTGAAGTTGAGTGATCTGGATAGGGCCCTATCCAGATCAGTCAAACGCGGCATGGCGATTCTTGGAGCAGACACTTACTGACTGTAGCTGTACTTACAGTAGTAGGGCCCATGCTCACAGACACCTGGGGGTACCAGAAGCTCAAAACAAGTGTCAATAGCAACAGCAAAATAACCTGTTTGGCAATGGCCGAAAGGTTTTGGCAATTCTTTCATGGACGCAACCCACATACTCAGCGCTACTGCTCATCCCACAAATGCATGTTCCTTACAAATGGGGCCCCATATGAAAGGGAGCTAAACAGGCTTTCCCATGGTATACAATTTATTGCCAAAAAGCATTGTTACCACAGATAAATAATCTACCAAACACAAATGTCCTTACTTTTTGTGCTCAGTTTATATATGTGTGGGAGTGTGTGGACGATGGCCGGTTTAATTCCGTCTGATTGGTGAGGCTGCACACCTGTTGCACGTTAAGTAATGCACATTGAGCAGGTTAAATCATCTCCACACAACAGCTGGGGAGATCTCCTGGATGGCAGCGGAGCACCCTTGCAATTTTAATTATTAAGCCGTTGCAATAAACCAGATTTTACCCACCCACTCTACCTCCTGAGCTCCTGCCGCACTGCCTCCCCCTCGGTGACTTATTTTGGGTCCTTTGTCTGGAGGAGCCCAAAATAAGTCACCTAGGGGGAGGCAGTGTGGCAGGAGCTCAGGAGGTAGAGCGGGTTGGCTGGTTACCGCAAGGAATGTCGAGGTGTCCCTGAGCAAGACACCATAACCCTAACACTGCTCCCGATGAGCTGGCTGTATGTATGTATGTATGAATAGGTGAATGTTAGTCAATATTGTACAGCGCTTGCTATATAAATGCAGTCCATTTCCCATTATGGTGTGTGGCAGGCACCTAGGGAGGAGGACGGGGGGGGGGAACCATCTGCGGCTAGCCGCCCCTGCACTCGGCCCAGAGCGGCCCAGCCCCAGCCAGCCCTCGGCCAGCCAGCACAGGAGCAAAAGGCCCTGTGCTCCATGAGGGGGAGGGAGGGGAAGGCCCCGTCGCCCTGGGAGAGGGTGGCCCTACCACGGGGTGTTTCCGGCCCTCGAGGAGCTAGCACCGCAGCCCAGCTAGACCTCAACTCCAGCAGACCAGTCCACTCAGCCCTGACGTTGAAGTCGGCTTATCGCCCTTGCAGTGCTCCTGAAGAGGATTAATGTTTTCTCGGTCTGAGAAGCACATGGCTGCCCGCCCAACACACACATCAACATCTGACCTGCATCATTGGTAGCTGCGTGAAAAAGAACAGCAGAGGGCAGGAGGCAAGTTCATTGACATGGGGGTTAGTTGTGTATGGTTGGTGAGGGAAATAGAAACAAAATATATTCAATCCATAATTATTATTATTATTATTATAGAGGGATTTACCGGATGTGATTTGAAGGTGACCAAGGATAGAGAGTGATCTACTGTCTGAGTCTTTCCAATTTATAGCAATTTTAGCAGAGCCTTAGGCCCTGATTCATATAAAAGAGACCAGAAGTATTTATCTTATTCACAAGTCCTTCGAGGCTCCTATTAATGGTGTGTTTCTTTCATCCTTTATGTCCTCTTTCATATACATGAAAAAAACATGTCTTCATTCCTAAGTGTACTAGACCCCTAGATCACCCACCAATTCATCAGGTTCGGTCGGGCTAGCCTCCAAACACATCATTTTAGTAGAGTTTAATGCCGTGCGGCGCTGTTCTGTCTGGCGCACCTTAGAAAATGTGTCTATTTCCTAGTAATTGGAACCTGGTTTACAACAAAAACAAAACAATTGATGGCAGCTAAGCTGCCCACTTATATTATGGTCCCTCAAAATTCTCAATAAATCATGAAAAATGCCACGAACAGTTGACTAACTTTACAACGATAAAAAAAACAGGCGTGTCACATTTTTAGAGACGTTATTGTAAAACTAGTGTAAGTTTGAGACTGGGTTTAGGGGACGTGGTTGGTTTCAGTTTTTGACCCTTTGTTGCATTCATTGTTTTTGACGTATCCATAACTAGAGGGCGCAATGTACCATCTGCAGACCCCCCTTACCCTCCTCATGGGTTTACATTGTTTAACTTCAATCTGACTACATTGAACATTGAAAGACGTGGGGGCCTTCTGGCCATACAAGGAGATGTTCTCATCATATGTAGGTATTTGGGTCTCATACATGGTGGTTCTGGGAATGAGGGTTTTCCGAGAGGGGCAGGCACTTTATTATGCAGAAAAAGGCTGTGACACTTGTCATGCATCTGACGACATCTGAGTCACAATATTTTAGAATCAAATACAATTCTACAATTTTATGTAATTATGAAAGTTTTCTTTCAGTCATTGTTTCATCCTAATAAAATATGCATTGTGACATCACCTGGCTAATAGATTTTTGACGATTTTTTAACGCCTTATTTATCACACAATCTTCACAACAATAACAAGATGTCTTCATGAGGAACAATTAGAATAAAACAAACAGTTATTTTTGATTATTTTATTGACAAATAATTTGATAAATGAACACCTAAACATCTTCTCGCCCTCTGTGTGTGTCCAAATGATGTATTAGTTATGGCCTCAGGAAGTGCAGTTGCTTCTTACAGAGCTTCAGTCCTAGTCATCTTATTTACTGCAGAGCTCCTGGTTGTAGTGGTCGTGAGCTGGGATGTATTTTGCCGTGGCCATACACATGGCTATATGCTTATCACACTCACAGATGAACATCTGACAGGCATCATTGGAACCTGTGTGAAAGAAGAGGCGATGGAGGGAGGGAGAGAAGTGGAGAACACGGTATGATAAGCAAAAGGGATTTCTATCAGTTCTCTGAATAAAATTCTCAGAACTCAAATCATGACAATGTTAATGTCATCATAGGATTCACAGTAGCAGTCCATAATGCACTCACTGAGACAGGTGACGGTCTTGGTGCTCTTGTCACATGTTTGGTGGTAGCCATATGTGTAAGGGTTATCCAGGTAGGCTATGCACGCCTTATCAGCCATGGCAGCTGTGTAGCAATGGTCGTGAGTTTGGCAGCATCTGTCAATCATCATTAACAGTTCATCATAAAGGCACAGAATGGGCTGCAGTGATATATACACAGCCAGAAAGATCACTTGCTGCAGCAGGGACGCAGGATGGTTTAGTGGATATGGGGGGGTAAACTCCCTTCTGAAGGTTGAGCAGGGAGTGTGTTTATGATGTGTTTAGTACTAAAACTAATAAATAATAAATCTACTTGATGAATAGTAACTTCCAAAGGTTTTCCACTTACGTGTCGAGGGCATCCACAGGTATTCCAGAGCCTCCCTTACCACAATAGCATCCATAGTCAGCATAGTCAATGAGTGGCCAGATGTGAGGCATGGTGCACTCAATCTGGGACCTGAGCCCCCATAGGGATCTCTTGCTGCGTGAGGCTAGCACTGGGAAGAGACAAGGAGCCATCAATACATACAGCAACCAATCAACAACTCTCTCCTTCCTTTTGTTTTTGATTTTGCTGCTATATTACGTGTTATTCAATGAATGATAGTACATAGAAGAAGAAATAAATAGAAAAGCAATGAATAGAAAATTAACGTAAAGGTTGGAGCGTTTGTTTAGTATACTCACAGACTGGAAGACAGACGGCCAAGACGAGAACAACGTGAGACGCCTTCATGTTGCAAATTAATAAGCAATATTCCTGCTGCAACTTGGTCCATATTCTATATTTATAGACTACAATACATCTCCAAGTTCCACCCCTCTGCGATTTTCCACCACTTTATCAAATCTCTTTGAGAATACATTTTTATCTACAACAACATACATTTTCTCACAGCAAGATACATTGGTTTGCAAACGCACACACACACACACACACACACACACACACACACACACACACACACACACACACATACACACACACACACACACACACACACACAAACACACACACACACACACACACACGCACACACACACACACACACACACACACACACACACACACACACACACACACACACACACACACACACACACACACACACACACACACACACATCCCAGTCACATGAGTACATTCACAGACGTTCAAGTTCATTGGAACCTTGGCTATGTAGGATTTTAGCGCTAAGTTGTCATTTAAACAGCGTGTCATTGACACAGCTTTGTGATAAAATGAAAATGCACATTTATCTTCTTTTAAAAACATGTTTTCAAGTGTGCTGACCAACCACAACAAGGTTATACAAGCTGTTATATTTGACCGAAGCAAACAAAGCACTGTGGACAGTCTAACTGCTGAATTATTTATTCATGCCTATTATTTATATACGAGTCACATTCCATTAAGATGTTGACAATTTATTTACTATTCAGTGCGTTTGTAGTTTGGGGCCAAGGAAAATGTGCCAAATCATCTCTGCCAATGCCTGCATCATTGTTAGCTGCGTGAAAAAGAACCGCAGAAAGCAGGAGGCAAAGAATGGATGGCTAAAACGGAAATTAAAGATGGTGTAATCCTGTTTTGAGCTATGTCATCAAGTTGGATTTCATGGACATGGGGGTAAGTTGTGCATGGTTGGGAAATGGTGAGGGATATAGAGGGGATTTACCGGAAATGATTTGAAGGTGACCCAGGATAGGGAGAGACACGTACTGTCTGAGGCTTTCTAATTTATATAAATTTTAGCAGAGCTCTATGCCCTGTTTCATGTAAAAGAGACCAGACATCTTTATCATATTCACAAGTCCTTCGAGGCTCCAATTAATGGTGCGTTTCTTTCATCTTCGTATGACATCTCAGGGAGGGATAACATCACTTCCGGTTGGGCTAGAACAACCACATTTACAATTTTGCATGTCCTTTAAGTCCTCTTTCATATTTATAAATCAAAAACATGCCTTTAGCTTGGTCCTAAGTGTACTAGACCCCTAGATCGCCAAACAACTCATCAGGTCCGGTCGGGCTAGAGCCTCCACTACATTGAACATGGAAAGACGTGGAGGCCTTCTGGCCATACAAGGAGATGTTCTCATCATAGATGGAGGTATTTGGGTCTCATACATGGTGGTTCTGGGTGTGAGGGTTGTCCGAGATAGGCAGGCATACGTTATTATGGGGAACAAGGCCATGGCACATCTGAGTCTCAATCCTTTAGAAACAAATACCATTCTACAATTTAAGGTAAATCTGAAAGTAATTTTTTAATCATTATCCAACAGGGTATATTTGAACATTTTCTTTCCAAATCAAGAAAAGCTGTAGAAACATCTACAATACATTTGTTTTTTAACATCCTTTTACAAAATGCATTGTGACATATCACCTGGCAAATCGTTTTTTTACATTCAAGTTGCCTCAAGTTGTCCCCAAACCCCGGCTGTGATTCGCTTAAACACCTGCTCGTCAACAGGTGAGCCAGAGCCCCGCCTTCCCACAGGAGCAGCCACAGTACTGCAGTTCAGCACAGGCCAGCTGTCATTTAGCCAAGAATCACAGATCTGAGCTGCCCCCGTGCACGCTAACCCCGCAAGGCCAACACTAGAAGTGCAACAACAAACACCATCTCCTTATTTACCACATAACCTACAACAACAATAACAAGGTGTCTTCATGAGGAACAATAAGAATCGAACAGACGGTTCTGTTTAATTATTTTATTGACAAATAATTTCACAAATGAACACCTAAACATCTTCTCGCCCACTGTGTGTGTGTTCGATGGATGTATTAGGTATGTCCTCAAAGGGTGATCAGAGGTTGTGGTTGTTTCCTTCAGAGCTTCCGGTCCTATAATGTTATTTACTACAGAGCTCCCGGTCATAGTCATCTTATTTACAACAGAGCTCCTGGTCCTGATCATCTTATTTACTACAGAGCTCCTGGTCGTATTCATTTTATTTACTACAGAGCTCCTGGTTGTAGTGGTTGTGAGCTGGGATGAATTTTGCCTGGGAGAAACACATGGCTGCCTTCTTGTCACACTCGCAGATGAACATCTGACAGGCATCATTTGAACCTGTGTGGTGAAGGAAAGAAGAGGGATGGAGAGAGGGAGAGATGGAGAGATGAGGAGAACCCAAAGAGTAGGATAAGAGAAAGGAATTTCTATCAAATCAAATTCCATCAAATGCACCATAAAACTAGCCCTTAAATTACTGTACCACGCCTTGAATTAAATACATTACCAAAACAGGGCTTAGAATGAATGTATCATTCATCCACCCCTTGGATCAAACTCTTAAGACGTAAACAAAAACGAATTGAACCCATTGGATCTTAGCTTCACTTAAAGGTTGGGTATGGAATTCTCTTTTTTGGCCATTTTTGCAAAATTACTTGAAATCCTTATCATCACCCACTTACAGCCACTGAGTTAGAAGTACTGACATGAAAATTAAACAAGTCAATCATCTGTGGAACGGGCAGGGCTCGAAAAACTCCAGCCAATGATTTCCAGACCCACCGAGTGGCATTGGACAGTAAGTACGTCAATCAAACGGTCGTACTGCACTCCCCCTCCCCCGCTCCCCGCACAACCCCTTAGTGCACGTACTCAAAGCTCGTGACCCAGAGCGAGCTTCTGTTGTTATCCTGCGGTAGCTACTGGAGCTAGCTAACTAGCTAATGGCTCGCCCTCGCGCATCTGTGTTCGCTCGTGCATGATTGCGCGTCCATGTACTTGGAATGGGTGGAGTCAGAGTCAGCGTTGAAGGAGAAGGGGTAGGACCATTTGAGTTGTGTATTTTCAAAATCTGTTGGCCTTTTCGCAAATCCCATACCCCACCTTTAAAACCTGAAGTCAATACATGATATATGAAACAATTTTGAAAACCAATCTATTGCCATTGAAGCTCATTATCATCAGTAGTCTGAAGGATATTCTCAAAACTAAAATCACACACACAGAGTACATTGCATGTAATGTAATGTTACTCATCGCAGAGGTTTCCAGTAGCGGTCCATAATGCACTCACTGAGACAGGTCACGGTCTTGGTGCTCTTGTCACATGTTTGGTGGTAGCCATATGTGTAAGGGTTATCCAGGTAGGCTGTGCACGCCTTATCAGCCATGGCAGCATCGTAGCAATAGTCGTGAGTTTGGCAGCATCTGTCAATCATCATTAACAATTCATCATAAAGGCACAGAATGGGCTGCAGTGACAAATGCACATCTAGAAAGATCACTTGCTGCAGCAGGGACGCAGGATGGTTTAGTGGATATGGGGGGTTAACTCCCATATCCACTAAACTGCTGAAGGTTGAGCAGGGAGTGTGTTTATTTTGTGTTTATTACTAAAACAAATAAATAATAAATCGACTGGATGAAAAATAACTTCCAAATGCTTTCTTCGTACGTGTCGAGGGCATCAACAGGTATTCCAGAGCCTCCCTTGCCACAGTAGCATCCATAGTCACCAAAGTGAAGGAGGGGCCAGATGTGAGGCATGGTGCACTCAATCTGGGACCTGAGCCCCCATAGGGATCTCTTGCTGCGTGAGGCTAGCACTGGGAAGAGACAAGGAGCCATCAATACATACAGCAACCAATCAACAACTCTCTCCTTCCTTTTGTTTTGATTTTGCTGCTATATTACGTGTTATTCAATGAATGATAATACATTGAAGAAGAAATAAATAGAAAAGCAATGAATAGAAAATAAACGTAAAGGTTGGAGTGTTTGTTTTGTATACTCACAGACTGGAAGACAGACGGCCAAGACGAGAACAACGTGAGACGCCTTCATGTTGCAAATTAATAAGCAATATTCCTGCTGCAACTTGGTCCATATTCTATATTTATAGACTACAATCCTTCTCAAAGTTCCACCCCTCTGCGATTTTATCAAATCTCTTTGAGAATATTTTTTTATCTACAACAACATAACATTATCTCATTATCAACATTATCTCACACCAAGATACAGTGGTTTGCAAACACACACACACACAAACATACACACGCACACACACACACACGCACACACACACACACACACACACACACACACACACACAAACACACACACACACACACACACACACACACACACACACACACACACACACACACACACACACACACACAACCCAGTTGTGTGTGTGTGTGTGTGTGTGTGTGTGTGTGTGTGTGTGTGTGTGTGTGTGTGTGTGTGTGTGTGTGTGTGTGTGTGTGTGTGTTGACCAGACGTTCAAGTTCATTGGAACCTTGGCTATGCAGGACTTTAGTACAAGTTGTCATTTAAACAGCGTGTCATTGACAGAGCTTTGTGATAAAATGAAAATGCACATTTATCTTCTTTTTTGACAACACGTTTTCAAGTGTGCTGACCAAGCACAACAAGGTGATACAAGCTGTTATATTTGACCAAAGCAAACAAAGCACTGTGGACAGTCAAACTACATGCGCTTATTATTTATATATGCTGGCATATATAAATATTCCAGGACTGCTAGCAGGCCATTCCCTCGCCAAATTCTGGAGGTAGTCTCTGATGCACCCCGCTCTGTGGGGGTGAGCGTTGTCATCTTCGAGGATAGAGTTCGGTCCCAGACTGAGGAGATATGGGATTGCCACTGGTTGCAAAATGTCATCTCACTATCTCTCTGTATTGAGATTGCCTCCAATGATGACGAGCCTCGTTTTTCCAGTGAGGGAGATGCCGCCTCACACCATAACACTACCTCCACAAAAAGACGTTACTCTATTGGTGCAGCAGTCAGCATAGCGTTCTCCGCGTCTTCTCCACACATTGACCCTACGATCCAAATGCCGTAGGCATAATCTCGACTCATCACCAAACATAACGTTCCTCCACATGTTCATGTGTGTGTGTGGGAGTGTGTGGAGGATGGCTGGTTTCATTTTGTCCGATTGGTCTGACTGGGTGAGGCTGCACACCTGTTGCACATTGAATAATGCACATTGAGCAGGTTAAACAAGCTGTCTCCACACACACACTGGGGAGATCTCCTGGATGGCAGCGGAGCACCCTTGCCATGTTAATTATCAAGCCGTTGCATTAAACCAGATTTTTAACACCACCACCCTTTGTCCTTTGTCTGGAGGAGCCCAAAAGAATTAACCAAGGTGGAGGCAGTGCGACAGGAGCTAAGGAGGTAGAGCGGCTGGTAACCGTGAAGTTTCTAGTTCAATCCCCGGCTACTCCTAGCTGAATGTCGAGGTGTCCATGAGCAGGAGGCAAAGAACGGATCCTTAGAGCGGAAATTAAAGATTCTATATTACTGTATATAGCTTTGTCATCAAGTTGGAGTTCATTGACATGGGGGTAAGTTGTGTATGGTTGGGAAATGGTGAGGGATATAGAGGGGATTTACCGGATATGATTTGAAGGTGAACCAGGAGAGGGAAAGACACATACGGTCTGAGGCTTTCTAATTTATAGCAATTTTAGCAGAGCCCTATGCCCTGTTTCATATAAAAGAGACCAGACATCTTTATCATATTCACAAGTCCTTCGATGCTCCAATTAATGGTGTGTTTCTTTCATCTTCGTATGACCTCTCAGGGAGGGATAACATCACTTCCGGTTGGGCTAGAACAACCACATTTACAATTTTGCATGTCCTTTAAGTCCTCTTTCATATTTATAAATCAAAAACATGCCTTTAGCTTGGTCCTAAGTGTACTAGACCCCTAGATCGTCAAACAACTCATCAGGTCCGGTCGGGCTAGAGCCTCCACTACATTGATCATGGAAAGACGTGGGGGCCTTCTGGCCATACAAGGAGATGTTCTCATCATAGATGGAGGTATTTGGGTCTCATACATGGTGGTTCTGGGTGTGAGGGTTGTCCGAGATAGGCAGGCATACGTTATTATGCGGAACAAGGCCATGGCACATCTGAGTCTCAATCCTTTAGAAACAAAATCTGAAAGTTATTTTTTAATCATTGTCCAACAGGGTATATTTGAACATTTTCTTTCCAAATCAAGAAAAGCTGTCGAAACATCTACAATACATTTGTTTTTTAACATCCTTTTACAAAATGCATTGTGACACATCACTTGGCAAATCGTTTTTTTACGTTCAAGTTGCCTCAAGTGGTCCCCAAACCCCGGCTGTGGTTCGCTTACACACCTGCTCGTCAACAGGTGAGCCAGAGCCCCGCCTTCCCACAGGAGCAGCCATATTACTGCAGTTCAGCACAGGCCAGCTGTCATTTAGCCAAGAATCACAGATCTGAGCTGCCCCCGTGCACGCTAACCCCGCAGGGCCAACACTAGAAGTGCAAAAACAAACACCATCTCCTTATTTATCACATAACCTACAACAACAATAACAAGGTGTCTTCATGAGGAACAATTAGAATAGAACAGACAGTTCTGTTTAATTATTTTATTGACAAATAATTTCATAAATGAACACCCTAACATCTTCTCGCCCACTGTGTGTGTGTTCGATGGATGTATTAGGTATGTCCTCATAGGGTGATCAGAGGTTGTGGTTGTTTCCTTCAGAGCTTCCGGTCCTAATAATGTTATTTACTACAGAGCTCCTGGTCATAGTCATCTTATTTACAACAGAGCTCCTGGTCCTGATCATCTTATTTACTACAGAGCTCCTGGTCGTATTCATTTTATTTACTGCAGAGCTCCTGGTTGTAGTGGTCGTGAGCTGGGATGTATTTTGCCTGGGAGAAACACATGGCTGCCTTCTTGTCACACTCACAGATGAACATCGGACATTTGTCATTGGAACCTGTGTGGTGAAGGACAAAAGAGGGATGGAGAGAGGGAGAGATTGAGGGATAAGGAGAACACAAAGAGTAGTATTAGAGAATGGAATTTCTTTCAAATCAAATTCCATCAAATGCATCATAAAACTAGCCCTTAAATGAGCCACGCTTTGAATTAAATAAATTACCAAACCGGGGCTTAGATTCAATGTATCATTCATCCACACCTTGAATCAAACTTTTAACACGTAAACAAAAACTAATTTAATCCTTTGGATATTAGCTTCACTTAAAATCTGAAGTCAATACATGATAACAATTTTGAAACCTAATCTACTGCCATTGAAGCTCATTATCATCAGTCTGAAGGATATTCTCAAAACTAAAATCACACACACAGAGTACATTGTATGTAATGTAATAGTACTCATCGCAGAGGTTTCCAGTAGCGGTCCATAATGCACTCACTGAGACAGGTCACGGTCTTGGTGCTCTTGTCACATGTTTGCTGGTAGCCATGCGTGTACGGGTTATCCAGGTAGGCCGTGCACGCCTTATCAGCCATGGCAGCATCGTAGCAATAGTCGTGAGTTTGGCAGCATCTGTCAATCATCATTAACAGTTCATCATAAAGGCACAAAATGGGCTGCAGTGACATATGCACATCTAGAAAGATCAATTGCTGCAGCCGGGACGCAGGATGGTTTAGTGGATATGGGGGGGGGAAATGCTGAAGGTTGAGCAGGGAGTGTGTTTATTATGTGTTTATTAATAAAACTAAATGAAAAGTAACTTCCAAATGCTTTCTACGTACGTGTCGAGGGCATCAACAGGTATTCCAGAGCCTCCCTTGCCACAGTAGCATCCATAGTCACCAAAGTGAATGAGGGGCCAGATTTGAGGCATGGTGCACTCAATTTGGGACCTGAGCCCCCATAGGGATCTCTTGCTGCGTGAGGCTAGCACTGGGAAGAGACAAGGAGCCATCAATACATACAGCAACCAATCAACAACTTTCTCCTTCCTTTTGTTTTTATTTTGCTATTATAATAAATGTTACCAAATTAATGATAGTACCTTGAAAAATAGAAAATACAAAGAAGAAATAAAATAGCAGGAATAGAAAATAAAAGTCAAAGTTGGAGCGTATGTTATACTTACAGACTGGAAGCCAGACGGCCAAGACGAGAACAACGTGAGACGCCTTCATGTTGCGAATTAATAAACAATATTCCTGCTGCAACTTGGTCCATATTCTATCTCCACCTCTCTGCGATTTTCCACCACTTTATCAAATTTCTGAGAATGCATTTTTTTTTTTTTTTTTCTACAACAACATACACTATCTCACACCAAGATACATTGGTTTGCATACACACACACACACATACACACACACACACACACACACACACACACACGCACACACACACACACCACACACACACACACACACACACACACACACACACACACACACACACACACACACACACACACACACACACACACACGCACACGCACACGCACACACAGCATGAGTACATTCACAGACGTTCAAGTTCATTGGAACTTGGCCATGTGGGATTTTAGCATTAGGTTGTCATTTAAACAGTGTGTCATTGACACAGCTCTGTGATAAAAATGAAAATGCATATATACTTTTAACATGTTTTAAAGTTTGCTCAAGTGTGCTCGAGTGTGTTGACCAACCACCACAAGGTTATACAAGCTGTTATATTTGAACAAAGCAAACCAAGCATTGTGGACAGTCTAAATATGCCTGCTGAATAATTTATTCATGCCTATTATTTATATTTGAGTCAGATTCCATTAAGATGTTGACCATTTATTTACTATCAAATGCACTTTAATACTGGACTTGTGGTTCATAAAAGAGAATTGAGAAAAACAACATATATATATATATATATATATATATATATATATATATATATATATATATGTGTGTGTTTGTGTGTGGAAGTATGTGGACGATGGCTGGTAGAAGTATCCTCCTTTGGCAGAGTCTGATTGGACTCAGGGGCTGGGTTAGGCTGCAAACCTGTTGCACATTGAGTAATGCACATTGAGCAGGTTTAACCAGCCATCTCCACCCACACACTGGGGAGATCTCCTGAATGGCAGTGGAGCACCCTTGCCATTGTAATATAATAGAATAGAATAAATACTGTGGCCTTTAGGTGGAGGAGCCCAAAGTAAGTCCCCTAGGTGATGTGGCAGTCCCCTAGTTGGAGTGTAGCAGTCACCTAGATGGTGTGTGGCATTTGCTACACTGGATGTTGGGCCCCTCCAGACTGCTGGGAACCCAGAAGGGCTGTCCAGGGACCCACTGGGACACCAGTAACGGAGATGGACAGCCAACACCCAGCTCCAGCCCTTTCCAAAGCAGCAGAGTGGGAGCCCAGCGAAGGACGGGGGAGGCAACTGCCTGCAGCCACCCGCCGCTGCACTCGGCCCGCAGCGGCTCAGGTCCAGCCAGCCCTCGGCCAGCCAGTACAGGAGCAAAAGGCCCTGTGCTCCATGAGGGAGATGGAGGGGAAGGCCCTGTTGCCCTGAGAGAAGGTGGCCCTACCACGGGCTGTTTCCGGCCCTCCAAGGAGCTACCACCGCAGCCCAGCTAGACCTCAACTGCTGCAGCCCCACCTACACAGCCCTGACGTTGAAGTCGGCTTATCGTCCTTGCAGTGCTCCTTCAGAGGGTGCATGTTCCCCAGGTCTGAGAAGCACATGGCTGCCTACCGGTCACACACATCAACATCTGACCTGCCTCATTGGTACCTGCATGCAAAAGAAAAGCAGAGATTAGTAGGCAAAGGACGGATTGCTAGAATGGAAATTAAAGATAGCATTATACTATGTATAGCTTTGCATTGAAGTTGGAGTAAATTGACATGGGAGTAAGTTGTGTATGGTCGGGGAGTGTTGAGAAATAGAGAGGGGATTTACCGGATATGACTTGAAGGTGACGGAGGATAGGGAGGGACGTAATGTGTCAGGCATTCCTGTAGGGCTAGAGACCCTCCAATTTATAACAGTTTTAGCAGCGCCTAATGCGCTGATTCATATAAAAGAGACTAGACATCTCTATCTTATTCACAAGTCTTTCTAGGCTCCCATTAATGTTTTTTTTTTCATCTTGGTATGACCTCTCAGGGAGGGACGGATCACTTTCGGTTGGGCTAGAACTACCAAATATATAATCTAGTTAGTCCTTTAGGCCCTCTTTCATGTAAAAAATAAATAAATCTTTAGTTCATATCCAAGTGTACTAGAACTCCAGATTACCCACCAATTCCATCAGGCATCAGGCATGCATACTGTGGCGAATATGAAAAGCAGAGGCGTACTATATTCTTTCAGTGACTTTATTGAAAAATCCCGGGTTCACCTTCACCACAACGAAGCTCAACGAGCACCCCGTAAACACAACAAAGCTCAACGTCTTTTTAACTCAACAACACAACAAACATAACCCCGGCGCTACATTGCCCCCCACCAGAATGTCGCCTGTCCTCAGCCGACAACAAAGTCCTGTTAGCGACGGGGAGGCCGCCGCCGCCTGTGAGCCCGTGGGGTCGCATGCCCCAACCCCCCACTGTCTGTTCGAGTCGGAGGACTCGTCGGTGTGAGTGGAGCCCTGCTGGGTGAGCTGGGTGTGTCGGGTAGTTCGGCCGCCAGGGGGCGGTAGGGTGCCAAGCGGTCTCTGTACACCACCACCCGCCCACGGGCACACATCTTCTACCGCTACACAACATCGGAAAGTTGTTCCAGCACCTCACCGGGCCTCACCCACTGGCTAGTCAGTTTGGGGGGGACCCCTTTTTTCCGGGTTGGGTTGAGACTCACACCCTCTTCCCAGGCATGAAGGAGCGGCCCTGGCAACGGAGGTCATACCCCCGCTTTTGTCGTGACCCCGCCTGTTCCTGACGCTGCTTGGCAAACTCGTGAGCCTCTGCCAGACGCTTCTTGATGTCCCGCAGGTACTCGAAGCCCGGTATCTTGGGGAGATCAGTGTCGGGGGGTTTCGCCGAAGGCTAGGTCCACAGGCGTCCACAGCTCTCTGTCGAACATAAGTATGGCTGGCGTGCACCCCGTGCTCTCTTGCACCGCTCAGCCATAAGCCCACAGGACAAGGGGTAGGTGGCGGTCCCAGTCTCGCTGGTGTCGTGAGGTGACGATGGCCAGTTGCGTGGCAAGCGTCCGGTTGAACCGCTCCACTCGCCCGTCGCTCTGGCGGTGGAGGGGCGTCGTCCTGGTCTTGCTTACCCCCATACGTTTGCACACCTCAGCAAAGACTTGAGGCTCAAAGTTCCGCCCCTGATCGCTGTGCAGTTCTTGAGGTGCCCCGAACCGACAGAACATCTCACACACCAGACGCTCGGCTGTGGTCACCGCACTCTGGTCGGGGACCGCATACGCCTCCGGCCACTTAGTGAAATAGTCCATGGCCATGAGGACGTAGCCGTTCCCACTGTCTGTGATGGGGAATGGGCCCAGGATGTCCACCCCAACCCGCTCCATGGGGGCCCCCACCTGATATTGCTGCAAAGGGGCATGGGAACGTCCAGTCTGCCCCTTCTTAGCAGTGCAGGAGTCACAGCAGTGAATGAAAAAATGTGTCCTCCATGTGTCCTTCCTGCAACCAGGCCAGTAGAAACGCTGGCGCAGCTTTTTGAGGGTCTTGGCCACCCCGTAGTGTCCTGCCCCCACCGAACCGTGGACGCATGTAGCACCCGTTGGTCCCAGTCCTTTGGCACCAGTAATTGCAGCACATCCCTCCCCCAACCTGGTGCACGCCAGACCCTGTAAAGCAGTCCATCACGCCGTGCAAGGGTGGCCCACTCTGAGTAGTAGGTCTTGGTTTCCACGGACAAGGCAGGGACAGCCTGCTGGGGGGGGCGTGCCTGGTTGTCAACCCACTGTCCTACCCTGGCCAGTGTGGGGTCAGTGTCCTGTGTCGCCTGCCACTCCTGGTCTTCCATTGCAGTCAGCCAACCTTCACCTGGCCCGACCTGTCCCGTGGCAGCTACCTAGAGAGTAGCACCATCTCGTTCCTCCAGGCGTTCACAGTGTCTGCAGTCCTCACAGGGGCGTCGGGACAGGGCATGCCACCGAGCTGTGCAGACACCCAGCTCGGTGTTGGACTTCAAAATCGTAGTCCTGTAGGGCCTCGATCCACCGGGCCACCTGACCCTCAGGCTCCATGAAGCTGAGCAACCAGGTCAGGGACGCATGGTCCGTCCGGAGAAGAAACCGCTGGCCATAGAGGTAGGGGCGAAAGTGTTTGAACGCCTCAACCAACGCCGGGAGCTCACGTCGGGTGACGCAGTAGTTGTGCTCGGGGCGAGACAAGGAGCGACTGTAGTAAGCCACCACCCTCTCGCCCCCTGCTCCCCATTTTGACAGGACTGCCCCCAGTCCCACGTCACTGGCATCCGTGTCATCTATGAAGCTGCGGCCAGGGTCAGGAAGGGCCAGGATGGGTGCGGTTGTCAGAGCAGCACAGAGCTGGGCTAAGGCGGTTGCACAGTTGTCCTCCCAGCTGAACTCCCTCCCCTTGTCCGTGAGACGGTGCAGGGGGGCGGCAATTGATGCAAAGTCACGGACGAACCGTCGATAGTATGAGGCGAGCCCCAGGAAGCTGCGCACCTCACCGACATTTTGGGGGATGGGACAATTCCTCACCACCTCCACCTTGGCAGGGTCCGTAGCCACGCCTTCTGGCCCCACCACATGGCCCAGGAACCTGGTCTCGCGCTGTAGTAGGTTGCACTTTTTGGGGTGTAGGCGCAGGCCTGCACCCCGAATGGCTTGGAAGACCTGACGGAGGTTCTGCAGGGCCAGCTCGAAGTCCCTGACGTGGACCAGAAGGTCATCAAGGTAAACCACCCACTGTTTTCCGTGGACGTGAGCCAAAACCCTCTCCATAAGTCTCTCGAACGTGGTGGGAGCATTGCAGAAAGGGCATCACCCTGAACTGCCAGAGCCGATGGTGAAAGCCGTCTTGGGTCTTGCATCTGGTGCCAGCTCCACCTGCCAGTAGCCGCTCCACAGGTCTAGTGAGCTGAACCACTGAGACCCTGCGACTTTGTCCATCTATGCGGGGCAAGGGATAAGAGTCCTTTCTGGTTACATCGTTCAAGTGACGTTAGTCCACACAGAACCTCCAGGTGTCGTCCTTCTTTTTGACCAGGAGGGCAGGGGCAGCCCAGGGGCTGTGGGATGGCTCTATCACCCCCGCCTCAGCAATCTCCCGGATTGTCGTTCTTGTCCACGCCAGTCGCAGGGAGCGTGACGTCACATACGAGACGTGTAGTCTTTCTCATTGTGTTTTCTCTACAGCCTTTAACTGAACAATTGCACAATAAACGGTCAAACTGCAAAACTGCTGCAGCCAGTCCAACTTGCGCTAGGTACGGCTCCAGGGCTGTAATGACGGCGTATCGTGGGAGCTTGAAGGTGTCCCGTGGTGCTGGGCTAGCGATGGGCATGCTGGCAGCAGCGGGCGGCGGCGAGGCGGTCGGCGGCGTCCTCCCAGCGCCGGTCGGCGACGTCCTCTCGGCGGCGATGATCAACAGCGAGCTCTCCGCATCGGCCCGCAAAGTACTCTCCATGGCGGCGGTGAGCAGCGGTAAGCTCTCAGCTCCGGTCAGCGGCGTCCTCCTGACGGCGGCGGTCAGCGACGCCCTCTCCTCGGTGGTGTAGGTCAGCGTTGGCAGTAGGGATGGGAATTGATAAGAATTTCATGATTCCGATTCCCATTCTGCTTATCAATCCGATTCCTTATCGATTATCTTATCGATTCTCATTGGGTGAGAAAATAAGTACAAATGTGTTTGTTTGTATTAAATCTCTTTAATATCTGATCAGAATTGCGTCTAGTATTAGGAAATTGTACATTATCAAATCCATTGGTCTAGACAAAAAAATAAATGTTTGGCTTTTTAAGCCCAAATGCCATTATTATGTGCCATAAAACTAAAAACACAGACTGAAAACAGTAAAGTAAGAGCTTGTGCCTTTTTGAATGCGAACAGTGCTCATTTGCATTCTACTTGTAACAAAATTCAACTGACAAAAACAAAATGAAGCATTGATTAGACAGAGATTTATTAGATGGGCCTACCTAATAAACTGTTGGAACACACAAGACCGGAAACCATAGCAACGCCGGTAAACAAACCCCGAGAAGCCCAATCCCTATGAGAGCTCCCCACGCTACAGCCATACGGAGGCGACAGATATTGTATATATATATTGTATATGTATATATTGTAGGCCTATCTGATATTATATATACAATTATATTATATTATATAATATTATATATAGAGCTCCGGGAGTCGCAAACTGCAACAATCACTTTCTCCTCCATGCCGCAGGTCACCCCGGACTGCACTGCACTGAGTTTGAAGGTTGAACGCTGATTGGCTGTTACGTCACTCAGTTGTCACGCTGTTGAACGCTGATTGGCTGTCATCACGACAAAAACTTGTCGCCGGTTTTCTCTCGCGAAAAATTCGCCCGATACGCGTCCCTACGTTCACATTGTATGGGATCTTGTCGCCCCGTCACGTTTGTTGTGAACGCACAATGCGATTCTTGCTCGGCGGCGCCATGTTTGCTGCGTTCTGAACCAAAACAAAGCAGCGTGTGTGTGACGTCACGACGCATTTGCTGCGACCGGAACCGATAAGCGGAATCGTTAAGCAGGCTTGCTAACGATTCCAAGGAATCGGTTGACTCGGCACCGGTTCTGAACAAGTACCGGTTCTCGATTCCCATCCCTAGGTGGCAGTCTCTCTGGGCTGGTCACTCGCCAGCGGTCAGCGTGCTCAACTTCGGCTGACACCCGTCATGCATGGCGGCGGGGAGCACTGGCACCGTCGGGTCGAACACTCACCTCCGCAGGAAGATCTTCGCCGAGACGCTGAAGAACTTTGAAAAGTGGCACAGGTCTTTAGGCTTGATTATTTGCATTAACATGATGAATCTATAAAAAGCAATACGGCACAAAATATTTCTGAAAACTAATATAACTTCACTTCATTTGATCGTGTAGCCTACTGCTCTGCCATTTTCAAGAACCCGCCCAGTGAACGCAGAGGATTGTGGGTAGTTTTGGCTCGTCTAGGATGCAGCGATGCATACTTGAAAAATCTCGGAATTCTCAAAAACTAAGGACGCAAAAATGGCGCGGCTTTCGAGTGTTCTCAACATTGGAACAGTAGCCGTTTCTCAATTCGCGTACTTGTGCGTGCTCGTGGACTCGTGAAACGTCATCAGTCGTTGCCCGAGCACTGTTCCAATTCGAAGCACGCATCAAGCGAGTACTGTCGTAAAACCCGGAAGTGTTCTTGATGCGTGCTCGATCTCGCCGTTTAACCGAGCATGCATCGGAGGTGGCTCGTGTGTACTTGCAACCGCTATAAATCCCAGGATGCATTTCGCACTCGCAGCAGTACGATGGCGGACGAGAACTTGTGTTGCATGAATTAAGTTCTCAGAAGATTTCACTTAGTTTTATAAAAATTGAATGGATTTTCCTTTTATTAAAGACGATTCGATCAACCGCAACAAAGATTTTGTGACTTCCCCAAAGAGGCTCCATGCGAAGGAGACATGACCACATTCATAACAGACAAAAGTCAAATAAATATCGATCAGCTTGATTGCTGCCATGTTTTATTCATAAGCGCACATGTGTTTACAAGCGGACACGCAGTATTAAAAAGCGGAAGCGGAAGCGCTTCCACACTACCAAGTCGTTCCAAAGTCTGAACGTTACAAACGCTAGGAAGCACTCGAGCTAGCACTCTAGTCTCATCTCCATAGGACGCGACTAGCAAGGACGCGTCCTAGCAAGGCTGTAGCCTTCACTTTGGGAAACAGCCCCTCTGCCATATTTTATATCCTTTGCAGCGTGTGAACGCAGTGGATTGTGGGTAGTTTTGGCTTGCAAATGGCGCGGCTTTCGAGTGTCCTCAACATTGGAACAGTGCTTGTCGGCGTTCTATGACGTAACGTCCTCAAAAGGGCGGCCGTTGAGCATGCTTCCTTGACATTGGGAAACAGCCATGTTGTGACTCAGATGAATGGACGCCATTTTGGAATCCGTTTTCCATTCTATGATATGTCCATGCATCTGAGTCACAATCTTTTAGATCAAATACAATTCTACAGTTTAAGGTAATTATGAAGTTTTCTTTTAATCATTGCCCAACAAAGTATATTTCAACATTTTCTTAACAAATCAAGAAAAGCAATAAAAAACATCAACAATACTACTTTGCATTTGTTTTTTAACATCCTTTTAAAAAATGCATTGTGACATATTACCTGGCTAATCGGTTTTTTTACGTTCAAGTTGTCTCCAACCCCAACCCCCAGCTGTGGTTCGCTTACACACCTGCTTGTCAAAAGCTGAGCCAGAGCCCCGCCTTCCCACAGGAGCAACCATAGTCGCTGCAGTCCTGCACAGGCCAGCTGTCATTTAGCCAAGAATCACAGTTCTGAGCTTCCCCCATGCACACTAACCCCGCAAGGCAAAGTGCAACAACAAACACCATCTCCTTATTTATCCAAAACCTACAACAACAATAACAAGGTGTCTTCATGAGGAACAATAAGAATAGAACAGACAGTTCTGTTTGATTATTTTATTGACAAATAGTTTGATAAATGAATACCTAAACATCCCACTGTGTGTGTGTCCAGTGGATGTATTAGGTATGCCCATAGAGGGTGATCAGAGGGTGTGGTTGTTTCCTGCAGAGCTTCTGGTCTTATCACATTATTTACTACAGAGCTCCTGGTCCTAGTCATCTTATTTACAACAGAGCTCTTGGTCCTGATCATCTTATTTACTACAGAGCTCCTGGTCGTATTCATTTTATTTACTACAGAGATCCTGGTTATAGTGGTCGTGAGCTTGGATGTATTTTGCCTGGGAGAAACACATGGCTGCCTTCTTGTCACACTCGCAGATAAACATCTGACAGGCATCATTGGTACCTGTGTGGTGAAGGAAAGAAGAGGGATGGAGAAAGGGAGAGATGGAGCGAGAGAGAGAGAGAGAGAGAGATGAGGAGAACACAGAGTAGGATATGAGAAAGGAATTTCTATCAGTATTGATATCAAATTCCATCAAAAATGTATCATAAAACTAACCCTTCAATTACTGTGCCATGCCTTGAATTAAATAGAATACAAAACCAAGGCTTAGATTTAATGTATCATTCTTCCACACCCTGAATCAAAGCATTTAACACATAAACTAAAACTAATTTAATCCTTTGGATCTTAGCTTCACTTAAAATCTGAAGTCAACAGATGATATATGAAACCATTTTGAAACCTAATCTACTGCCATTGAAGCTCGTTATCTTCAGAACTCTGAAGAATATTCTCAAAATTAAAATCACAGAGTATTGCATGTAATGTAATGTTAATGTCATCACAGGGTTCAGAGTAGCGGTCCATAATGCACTCACTGAGACAGGTCACGGTCTTGGTGCTCTTGTCACATGTTTGGTGGTAGCCGTGGGTGTACGGGTTATCCAGGTAGGGTATGCACGCTTTATCTGCCTTTGCAGCGTGGTAGCAATGGTCATGAGTTTGGCAGCATCTGGAAATTGTTGCAATCAAGAATCAATCATCAATATTACTGTTCATGATAATCCATTGACTAAGAGTTTATTTTAAAGGCACACAATGAGTGGGGGGGGGGGGGGTCCAACTCCCTCATGAAGGTTCTGGGTTTGACACAAGTCTCCACAGCCTACTTACAAACTGTATGTATATAGATTTGTGTTTGATAATAAAATAATCGATTTGGAGAAAACTAATTTTCATGTGGTTTCTTCGTACGTGTCGAGGGCATCAACAGGTATTCCAGAGCCTCCCTTGCCACAGTAGCATCCATAGTCAGCATAGCTGACGAGTGGCCAACTGCCAGGAATGGTGCAGAGAATCTGGGACCTGAGCCCCCATAGGGATCTCTTGCTGCGTGAGGCTAGCACTGGGAAGAGACAAGGAGCCATCAATACATACAGCAACCAATCAACAACTCTCTCCTTCCTTTTGTTTCAATTTGCTCATTGAGCAGAGAATTGATGCTGACCATAAACCCTTGAGCATTTTCCAGCTAAATCATACATATATAATGGTTACCAATGTGCATTTAGTAAACTCTTACCAATATATTTTATCTTCTATCCTATCTGATTTCTGATAGTAAAATAAATGTACCTTTTTTATTGCATCTTATCTTTCAAAGCAAATTATCAAACAGAAATCGATTTGACTTCAAAAGCTCTGATTTAAACAAATAAACCGCCTCTAAGATAGATGATAAAAGCTAGATGTGTATTTAAATTATACTGTAAAAAATTGTATCAGATTAATGACAATACCTTGAAAAATAGAAAATACAAGTAAGAAATAAAATAGCAATGAATAGAAAATAAAGGTAAAAGTTGGAGCGTATGTTTAGTCTACTTACAGACTGGAAGACAGACGGCCAAGACGAGAACAATGTGAGACGCCTTCATATTGCAAATTAATCAGCAATATTCCTGCTGCCACTTGGTCCATATTATATATTTATAGGCCTACAATACTTCTCAAAGGTCCACCCCTCTGTGATTTTCCAAAACTTCATACGCACGCACGCACGCACGCACGCACGCACGCACGCACGCACGCACGCACGCACACAGGTAGCATTGTAACACACCCCGAGTCACATGAGTACCCCGAGTCGCAGACGTTCAAGTTCATTGGAACCATTGTCATTTAAACAGCGTGTCATTGACACAGCTCTTTGATAAAATAAAATGCACATTTATCTTATTTTAACAAAGATATTTGCATCTTGATATTTGATATTTGAAGTGTGCTGACCAACCACAACAAGGTTATACAAGCTGTTATATTTGAACCAAGCAAACAAAGCACTGTGGACAATCTCACTACACTCGCTGAATTATTTATTCATGCCTATCATTCATATTTGAGTTACATTACATTAAGATGTTGACCATTTATTTACTATCCAATGCACTTTAACACAGGACTTGTGGTCCATAAAAAAGAGAGTAAATAAACCATATATGCATAGTGAATACAAATGAAGAATAGACTTCTCTCAGATATGCTGTATATCAGTGTAAATCTTTGTTGTTCTTGTGTTAAAGTTGGCTTATCTTCCTTAATGTGCTCCTTCAGAGGATGCAGGTTCTCCAGGTCTGAGCAGCACATGACTGCACGCCCCGACGCACACATCAGCATCTAACCTGCATCATTAGTACCTGCATGAAAAAGAAAAGCTGAGAGAGCAGGAATCACAGGAGGGAAAGGACGGATGACTAGAACAGAAACCTAAGATGGCATAATATTGAATATAGCCTACTGTAGCTTACTGTCATTAAGCTGGAGTTCATTCAAAATGGGCATAAGGGAAGTAAGTTGTGTAAGTTTGGTAAGTACTGATGTGAAACAAAGTGAGAATGCACCGGATATGATTAGAAGGGGTTGGAGCTTAGGAGGGGACATAGTGTCACCATCTTGCCCCATCCTCATGAGCTGCTTGAGGTCACTTATTCTGTTCATCAAAGGTGTATAGTTACTCGTTATTCAGGCTCCCTGGTGCTGCCCCCTGTTTGTTGGTTAATTTAGGTGCTGTATTTGTTTTTGACTGTGTTATAAAATATAGAGATAGATACCTCTATTTGCTTTTTGCCCTGCCTGATGTGTAAAGATAAATAATGGCTAATTGAGGGTCGCTGGTTCAGTGGAACTCGGGTGTTGAGGGGGAGGAGCCATGTCAGTAAACAGTAGATGCTATGCTAGACCTCGGATCTGACTACATTGTTTCATATATCTCATTACCGCTGGATTATTGGATTATTGAGTTTAGTATTTCTCTTATCTAGACGTTTATTGGCAGCATGTTATTTATCCAGGCCTTGTATCGCATAACATTTAAACCTGAAATGGGTTGCTGGCTGCAGGGTATTTGTTTCCTAGACGTTCATCGGGCCTTCATAAGGTTCATATGGTCCAAACACCACTGCTGCCTTGAATCACCAACCCAGAATCCCATACTTGAAGAGCCATCATGCACGATAACCCCAGAAGGCCAATGCTAATGTGTTTCACAAAATGAAACACATTATTACGCTCATTGAGCAGGTCAAGTATATTAATTTGAGAAATTGTGAGGCAGTTGTTGGTTTAGGCCAGAATACCTACATTTACTATTGGCTTGAGTACTTAGTGTCCTATGTTTCTTATAACTACAATATAAGGAATATAAGCATAAGACTTAAGAGTTCCTATTCTAACCAGAGGATGAGAATTTAATTAACTGGGTGCAGCTAATAATCCTTAGATTAAATAAAAATAAACTGTAAAATGACATATTAAGGCTTGATGTTGTTCACAAAGTAACACTTACAGGTAACTATGAGCTGATAAGATCATTAAGAACAATGTTTATTGCTCTAAAAGTACCTCAAGGGCATAAAATGAAACCTCAGATTAGATAAAATACTGCAAATTGGTGGATGTAAAAATAAGAAATAAGGGCCTTTGGTAACTTCATTCTGCTATTGAATGTGATGAACCAGTTCATTACTTCATCAGGTCTAGAGAAATAAGTATGGAGAACCTGCTTTCTGATACATTCCTGCATGTTGTGCAACATGTTTCAGCTTACTTTGACCTGGCTTTGACCTCCATGACCTCTAAAAGGGGAGGTTTGTTGTGAAACTAATAGATTAGCTCAATTTCATCTGAAGTCCAAGTGAATTGTGAGTGTGTGTGGGAACACAGGTCATTTACACAGCTGGGAGACGCAGTGCTCTATATATCATATTACATTTGGTGCTTTTGTAGTATATTTAAACTTTTATTTGAACAATTTAGGCAACTTATTTGTTCTCTGTAAAAATAAAACATGGATGAAATAGATTAACAAACTAGTACTAGTCAAAGAAGGACACAGCAGCAGTTTCATATTCCACAGAAGTCATGTTTCATATATTGTTGTGTGTTTGCTATCAAATGCACATTGATAAAAAAAAGCACATTGACCATTCAGAACATCCCAGTAATTGTATTTCAAATGATCACTTGACTCTACAAGGTTAACATTCATCAGTAGTTGTTCCTACATTTAAAAAGATTTGGTTTGGTGACCTCACCCCTCAGTAATAAGTGGTTGTATTACTCAACTGATGTTTGTGTGATTGCAGTAATGCCTGTGTTGTAAAATGATGCATTTGTTCAGTGAGGTATGTGTCAATGAAATGATTCCCCATTTCTCAGTTCCCCCCCCCCCCCCCCCCCCAGTATGAGGGGCCCACCCCACGCCTCGTCCTCTTATCTCCTGCTGCCTGAGGCTTCTCTCACAGGGTATAAGAGCAGGCATGCTCTCTGTGTTTTCCTTTCATCTCCTGCAGACATGAACCCCAGAGGACCCCTGCTGCTGCTGCTTGTCACTGGTAGGTCTGGTAAACCTCTATGGTCAACCGTCCACCGAGATGACAGTAGTCCAGTGAGAAATGTACAATGATTGATATGTCCTTCCCCTGCTGCCTTACTTTAGAAGCACCACAGTGACCCAAGGAGTTGTTTAACGCATAATGCATTTTCTAACCCTTGCCAACAGCCTGCATGGCCAGTGCCATGCGGCCAAAGGCCTTGTGGCAGTTTGCGGTGATGATCGACTGTGCCCAACCTGGCACCAACGCTCTGCTCTACAACGACTACGGCTGCTGGTGTGGCATCGGCGGCGGGGCCGAGCCGGTGGACGACGTGGACATGTAACGAGTCATGTCTTCCTCCCACACTTCCTGCTCACCTTGAAGGGTCTGACCCGGCCAACTGAATCTTCCGCCGTTTGACCGTGTCCTAGGTGCTGTAAGCTCCATGACCATTGCTACAAGGCCAGCAGGCTGACCCCAGGCTGCACGGCCATCGCTGACCTGCCCTACATCCGGGTCTACGACCACACCTGTGACAACCAGCAGGTCACCTGTTCAGGTAATGCGTTGTGACTGAGGGGAGCTGCCGCTTGCCTCCCCTTACACCTTGTGTGCCTGAGAACCGCCATGATGAGGTGTTTACTGTTGATCATGTGCGTCCTGTCTCTCCAGCTTCCAATGATAAGTGCCAGGCTGCTATCTGCGGGTGCGATAGGGTCGCAGCCCATTGCTTTGCGAGGGCGAGATACAACCCTGAGAACAAGAATCTGGACCAGAAGGTCCACTGTGCCAACTGAGCTGGAAAACACACACTTTCAGAGCATTAACATCATCAAATAAAAGGAAATGCTGAAGAAAAAACATGCAAAGATGCAACAATTGTATTCGTGTTATTTAAATAGAGCGGTTCACTCAATCACTCGATGGAAAAGCAGCAGTTTTGTTTTGTTGATTTTTTTCTCCAAAAAGGATATAATTTCCATGACACTATTAGAGGAACACTGCTATATTTTGCTTTGAACTGGCACCCAAACCTGCCGGCAGATTTCACAGCAACGCTTATCTGTGCCCCTGGGTTTTTTTTGTTCCATTCTACCTGATCACTCCTCAAATATTGAGCGGTTCAGCTGTGAGGGTCATATCAGAAGAACAACCCCACATAACAAGATACTTTACACAATCACTCGTACGTGTGTATCAGGGTGCAGTGAAAGAGTTACATTTAGTCTAATCGCTACATTATCTTCCCTGTGACTGTGGGTTGGTGGCTATCGTCACTGCCAGCTGTTTGCTCCTAATAGTTCACCTCATGTATGATCCAGTGCCAGAACTCACAGCCATGGTAGGTATTGAAGACAAACAGAATCCCCCACCCCCCCCCCCACACATTCTGTCTGTTTTGGGCTACTGTATAAACATGGAGGGCTAAGGGAAGATGGCCCGCTCTACAGATATGACACTCAATTCTCAGGTAATGAAAACACAATTCCTATTTTGAAGGGAACATACATTTCTGCCGCTGCCGCTCTGCTAGATACACCAAAATCTAAACACTGTACCTTTAAGTCTCATCTCTTGTCATTTCATGCCTTTGGTCAAAAAAGAGAAGATACTTTGGTACATTTTTGTTTATTATCAGTGTAAAGATGTTACAAAATAACAGACAGAGCTAAAACTATATATATTTGGTCATATATACATATACAAAGATAATCAAAATGGACCACTTGTTGCAGAGAACCGCTCCTGTTGGACCCAAATAACGCGCAGTGATTTTGGCATTGCACACATTCGATTCGATTCAAGCGATTACGGCAGAGTCTTCGGGTCTAAATGGGTTTGTAAAGCAGCGTCGTAACATACTTCTTCTTGTATCGGTGAGTGGCGCTGAGAACCATGACTCCGTCCTGTAACACAGGCACACAAACTGTCTATCTCTGAACTCTCCCCACCTAATTTTAGGAGGAACAGGACAGATCTACCAAAACAATGCTAAATAGTACCTTGATGGAGAGCGCGTATAGATGGTTGAGCATGACGTGATTCGGCTCTGGAAGCAGGGTTGGGTCACACTGGAAAAACAGATTGACAGTGTTAGGTTACTGAGCTGTGGAAGTGACCCATGGTGGAGACAGGTGGTCCCACTTCAAGCCCCCACCAGACTTACGGAGATGCCGGTGTCCTTGTTGAGCAGGACCTGCAGCAGGTGCGGGGGCAGGATAGGGGGGTGTTTGATCTTGTCCTCTGGCTTGAACAGGTAGGCGTCCTGCAGGTAGGGCCCCGGCGGAGAGCTGGACAGGTCTGGGAAACAGAGCAGGACACACGCTGGTCACGGCATTACAAACTAATATCAATTAAAAGCATGTCTATCGGCATGCATTGCATTTTGTCCGCTGTAAATATTAACGACACAGACTCATTGTTTTACCAAAGTGTTATTGAAATTATTCTGTTATGGCAATAATTGCATTCCAGCAGTTGCATTTAAATCAAATAGTTAGGAGGCATCTCTAGCCAGCTGTACAAGTCATGTTCAATTACATGCTATTATGTTTTTTAGACTGAAAGGCCAAGGATGTAATTTCCCATGATCCAAACTACTGTTTTAGCCTTCAAATGTTTTAACACAATCTCTGACATCAGTGGACAAACAAAAGAAAAAAAACATACCTAGTAGAAGGCTGAACAAGTGGAATCCCCTTTGTGTCTCACCCCATGACAAACAATCCTTATCTCTTCGCTCTCCTGGCCAACCTACCGCAAGTAAGAGAGCATGCCAGGAGTTTCTGACTCACCGGAGATGTCCGCTGTTTCCTCTGAGTCAATGCGGAGGGCGTCAAACACCTCAAAGTCTGTCCTCTTCACCTCTATGGTGTTGTTGATGGTTCCGGTCTTTGTGGTGGTCACCGCCTAGGGAGAGAACCAGCAGTGGTCGTCATTACAACTGTAGCGATCTGGCCTCCTACTGGTTTTTCGACTAGCATTCTGAACAAGAGGTAGCAGACGTTCGTATCCAAAGGTGATTACAGGGGATGAGTCATCCAGGGCCGGGACAGGGGGCTTAACCTCAGACACTGGGGAAGGAACTCACCCCAGTTGGATCGAGGGTCCAGTTTCCATCCACACAAAACTTATACTGGTGCTCTCCCTCAGGCAAGTCCACGATGGCCACAAAGTTGCTGTGGCTGACATTGGGAGAAATAATACATGACGTTATATACTTTACGAAGAAATAAACATATACAAACTCGGAAATTTTATAAGGAAAATTACCTTTTGTTGAGTGGGATTTTGTTTGCCCAGTTGTTGAAGGAGCCTGAAACAAAGACCTCTTTGGCGCCTCCTTTCCATGTGAAAACAGTGGGTCTGCTCTGCGCTGGGTTCTTGGTGTTACTTTCCAGGTCTCGCTGCCAGGCCAGAAATTCTTGTATCTCCTGTGGAGCCTAGAAAACAGGAGATGGGGAAGAAAGGAGGTGTCTTTGAGGAGGTAGGTGGGTTGCATACATTTGAATGTGTACGAATAAGACAGGGAAACACAGACAGACATACACTTCAATGATCCCCGAGGTAGTGATCTTGGGACAGTAGCAAACAATGAACAACACATAAATATTAAAAGGATAGGGAAAGACATACACTAGGACTATGTGTATTTATATTAACAATATCAGCCTATAGGCAAATATGCATAATAATATTGGCATGAACAGTACAGCGCAAATGTATGCAACTACATGTGCAAACAGAAATAAGGAGAATAATGTAAACCTTTGAATCATCTGCATCATCCGTGCTGTCCATCAGGATGTTGGAGCGTGCTTCCTTCCCACCTGGCTGTCCATCTCGGTCCGACCTTTCACCCTGCGCCCCACTGCCGCGGTCGCTGTTGCTGTTCCCCATCTTTGGACTCACAGGTCGTCCCAGATCACTAGCGCCGCCAACCACACACGTTTAACTCGTCTTTAGCCACAGACTTAATGCAATAGTCGTATGTGAGACATAAAGTATGTGAGCCAACGCTCGTATTCGTGAAAAGGCGTCTCGTTACTTCCACCACTGTTACAACTGACAACACGAAATGTTTTTCGCGCAAAGTTGTTTCCGCGTTGATATAAACTAAAACACAAGCAAACTTCTGGATCTTAGCGTTGCAATGAATGTTACAAGACTTTGTTAACACGACTTGGAGATTAAAAATCCATCTTATTGTCTTACCTCTTCTACTTTCTTTAAAAGTCGCAGTACACACAGAGGTTCTCCTACGCCATGTTGCATCCGCACAGGGAACCTTGTGCAGCTCAGGCTGGATGAAGCGCCACCTCTTCCGCCTCCTGGCCCGCAGAGCGCGGGTGCGTTTGTGTGTGCGTGTGTGCTAGTGTGTGTTTGTGTGAGTGTGGGAGCGGCTTAGGAGCCACATGGGCGAGCTTCTATAATGCTCTACCTCCCTCCACCCTCTGTCTGTTATGGTGTGTTCAAGATGCCTCGTACACCACCCAATTAGTTACTCGTCAACGTCACTCCGATCAGATGGCTCACATTAGGTGTTCGCAATACTTTATTCCAAATAAATGAGCAAGACCGTTCCTTATGGGTAGCCATTCGGACTCTCATGGAAAAGTGCACCTAACTCAGCAGTTCATCTGTCATTTTTTTGTCCTCAGATTTCTCCCTCAGATTCCCACAGATATCAAATTTCCTTTTATCCTCAAACTATAGGATAAGCATTTTATCTTC
Organism: Gadus morhua; assembly: GCF_902167405.1. NCBI lineage: Eukaryota > Metazoa > Chordata > Actinopteri > Gadiformes > Gadidae > Gadus > Gadus morhua. The sequence continues at coordinate 21,881,908 of NC_044053.1, forward strand.
CGTAGGAGTTGAAACTGTTGGCTACGAAAGGGAGGGCCGTTGCCAGCTATAAATGAAAGAATAGAAATTCAAAGCATGAAAAATAATAAAAAAGAGAAAATAGAAAATTAAAACTCCTCCGAAGTATTTTGATTATTTAAAATGTTATACGCCTATAGCCTGTATAGCAGACCCTGGATGGGTTTCCTTTCCAGCATGCAGCGCTCAACTATTGTCCTTAGGCTTAATTATTTATTTATTTATTATTCTAAAAAAAACCTGTGTGACCCTACCTGTGCTGTTCCAATCCCAACACACTGTGGTGTTCCCCACACACAGAATATTAACCGGTTTGATCTGCTTTGTATGTACACAAACAGACAAAGAAGGCTGGGGCCGGCCAAATCCTTTTGGGAGTCCTAATCAGAATTTGGTGATTTCCTGGATTCTGGTTCATCTGTGGGTTGGCAAGCTGGAGATGGGCAATACCTTAATTTGTTCAGATTCATAGCCTATGACCTGACTTGCAGGGGCTTCACAAGCGAACAGATATAGCACTTGCTTTAGCTGCCCCAAAACCATTAGCCAGCCTTAAAGGCCTAGCCTATATTTTGGATTCAAAGTTCAGTCCATAATTAATTAAATACATTCAGGGTTCCACACATATATTTCACACAGACATCACATATCCTGTGATATTTACCGTAAGGGGCCCCATTCAGACTGCTATGGCATCGGTTCGCTGTCCGTGCGCGCCTTTCCTGCCAAATGCACGTGATGCCTCCCTCCCCCGCCCGAAATAAGATTGGTGAGGACTCGGAGTCAATACCAATTATATGATAATAAGCATATCTGTTGTACGTATTTAGGATTTACAAATAAGATTTGGCATTTAAATTTAGATATAAAATCTAGATTTAGATATAGATATAAGGACTTAGATTTATATGTACGATTTTGCATTTAGATTGAGAAATAAGATTGAGATTTAAAATTAAGATTTAGAATACAACCCAAATAAGGTGGATCGGTCTTTGGTGCCGTGGTCGGTTACAATGCATTATACCAGATATTGGTAGGCCATAGCGATGACAGGACAACTTGTTTGCAAGCTACATAACGTGAGGACATCTTGAACACAGCCTTATGGCCCTGCTCCTTAGTTTAACTACGAGTCCTGTGACTGCTTTGACGTTACATTATATAACGTAATTGAGTTTACAAAAATAAATACTGAAAAAACAGCAGTCAGCGATGTCGTCACGGCTTGAAAGTGTTTATGAGAAATGCAATATCTATCAATAAATATTTCTATATCTCCAAAACAAAAACGTCTCCATCAATTTATAGTGGGTATTTAGCGACCTCTTGTGGATGCAAAGAAAAACGTTGCTATCAATAGTGTTTCCATAATGGTTGGCAAGAGCAAGATCTATCATGCAAAAACAAAATATGAAAACAAATATCCCCAGTAAATGTGCTTAAAGTTTATTAGAAAGAGTTTAGACATTAGAAGAACAGTTATTTGTTTAATTTAGCACACAACTTTCCTTAAAAATGTGATGATTTAGAGTGCAGTCAAAACCTATGTTAAAAAACATCGAACAGAAAAAAAAAAATGCTATTTCCCCACAAGTGTTTCAATGGAACTTATATGTGTAAAAGGTGACGCATGAAATGAATGCAACATAACAGAAATCGGGGGAAAAAATGTGACCAGCAGTAAACAAGGCATTCCTGTGCATTATTAGCCGTATTGTTACATTTTGCTTCCTGATTGAACAGTCATATGTGGCAAAGATATGTGGCAGATGGAGTGCAAAAACACCTGAGGTTCCAATGGTGACATATCAATTTACCCCTCGCGGACAAAAACAACAGAACATTTTGCTTTTTCATCGGGTGGATATTGCTTCAGTAGTATCAGCAACCCCTTCCAACGCAGAACAGAGAAAGCAGAGCAGAGGCCTCACTTCTTGGCTTGCTTAGTGACCATGTTTCGAGGGGGGGTGACGGGCCGGCTGCCGTTGGGCTTCTTCTTCTCTGCTGGTTTTAGGATCTACCGGTGAGACGAACAGAGAGGGGATGGTGTGAGTGGAGACCTTCAAACAGAGCGAGTGCTGTAATGAACAGGAGAAAGCTTCTTCCCCACTGGTGATTGTACTGCGTTGGCAGAAACGGCCAGGCAGTATATCACGTTCTCTGCTGCCGATTGAAATGCTCATAGGCTATCCCTGTTGCACATATCGTATGATGGGCTTGCTCTCCCTGGCTAATCTTAGTTGTTTTGCTGTTATGTTGCTGTGGACCCAAACTTCAACATGTCAGCAGTGCTGGACCTTGATCACGCCGTCACCTGCCTCTTCAACGCTCCCTAGTCATGGCCTCTGCACACCTGCAGGAATAGACCTTTAGGCCCCGTCCACACGGAGCCTAAACGGGCAAAATCAATCCGGTTTCGTTTTATGCGGATCAGGAATATCTCCGTAGAGACAGTCATTGCAAAACCGCATCGAGCTGTAGAAACGCTGTAGTAAATATTCAAGGCACTGGTTCTCCACAGAAAAAAGTTGAGCGCATCAAGCCTGTGCGCAATGCCTGCGCGCTGTATACAAACATTCAGTCACGAGGAGAATCAACCTTTTAAATTGAGCAGAAATACTTTTTATGTACAGTTAGTAATTAAATTCATCGAGGGGCTTTATTTAAAGCTACAAAAAGAATTAAAAAAATATATTAATTAAAAAAACGCAACACTGACGTCCCCCAGCTGGTGGGGGGCTAATGACGTCATCGTTTGCGTTTCAGGCGTCCACACGAATCCTAACATGGAACCGCATAGGTCCAGATAGGTTTGAAACCACCTCCGAGGGTGGTTTCAGAAATGTGCGGTTTCGGGAACCGGATTTGCCTGCTCCGTCTGGATGGACGACCAAACGTCAGTCAGCTTTAGTTATTTGCTTGGTTGTCTCAGAGGGGTTCATTGCTCTGCATCTCCCACTTAACACTCCTGGGAATCGGCAGTCAGTTTTTACTGCTCAACTCAACATTTCCACCAAATCAATCACTGCCCCTACCCACCCACATAGTCTCTTAAAAACATGCATCCAAATAAAACAATTGATGCAAGGGAAGTCCTTTTATTCAACGGGGACCAATCTGAAATACTGATCGTCAGCTAAGAATCCCTCAACAAAACAATTGAGAATTCTCCAAACCCGAGACTGCTCCGAACCCGATGAAAAGAGCATCACGCAAACGTCTTCTCTCCTTCTTTGCAGCTCCCATCACCCTAGACTACTGCAATACCATCCTCTATGGAATATGCAACAGAAGGAGCATCAAGAAGTCCACTGACCGTCTGTTCACTCATTCCTGCATAAGAAACTGCCACTCAGTTCTCCAAACCCTCCACTGGCTTTCCATCAAGCAAAGCACACATCTCAAAATTCTCCTCACCACCTACAAAGTTAAACACTCTCTGGCTCATATCTCACTGGTCTCCACCAACACTGTGGAACCCTTTAAGTAACTAAATCTCTCAAATCATCCCACATTATCAACAATTCAAATTGCAAGAGTCTCAAACTTTTGCATAATTAAATTGACCACCTGAACCATGGCCTAACGTAGCAAGCATTCTTAAATTTGGCTTGGATTAAAATATATATATAATAAAGACTCTGCAAAATTTAAATGTAAAGATATTTAGGGAGGACATCTACATTTTAGTTTAGAGTCTGCTTATCGGTTCCGAAACTAATTTCAAGGACGATTGTTTCAGCACCAGGACCTGGCTATCCGTGTCCGTCCTTTGAGAGCTGATTTGAACTATTGAAGTATTTTAATGAATGACAAGCGAGCAGACGAGTCTTGCTAGAGCCCTCATGGCAAGTCATCAAGTGTGACTTCATTTTGCTAATAAAATTGGTGTGTTAGCAGGGATGGGCGTGAGGAATCGATTACTCGAGTACTACTCGTTACAAATGAACTCGGTTGGTGGACAGGCAAACTCGAGTTGGCATATACACACACACAAACAAAGTTTTCTGAAGCAAATGTATCAATTTTCTGTCGGCGCCACTAACGGATGACGTGGGCACAAAGAAAATTAAATGCATCCATTTCCATGGCGCGTTCCGTGCCGTGTGCAGGCACGCCAGAATTCAAAAAGTTAAGAGATGGCGGTTAAAGCAAATCGCAGCGAAGAATTTAAATACTTTAAAGAAATAGGAGATCATAAGGTGAAATGTAAAATATGCCAAGCGAAATCGAGCTACCAGAAAGTACTATGCGGCAACATATGCTCCTGAAACACAACGGTGAGTTCGGGAAAGCAGACCCGCAGCAACGGTGAAAGTGTGTCGGCTATTTTCACCGCCGCAAGACGCAGCTGTAATCCCGGGCGTGTAGAGAAGATCACAACTCTGAGTATTTCCATAGTCCATTTGCTGCCGTTTTATTTGCAGCTTTAAGCATTTATTTGCAATGGTTAGGCTACTTGTTTCGTTTTTTTTAAACTGTTACAGGCCTTGGTTCGACGTGATTTAAATTGTGAGACGCTGCGCATATTTATTTTTGTAAGGAAAAAATGTGTTTTGAACGTTTGCAAAAATAAATAATGAATACTCTGATAACTCTGACTGTTTTGATGGAGAATAAGCATTACATGTTTGGTTGGTAATATTGCCGTTCATCATCGGGCCTGCCGCCTATTCCTGCTGCAGATGCGTTGCATTCTAAAAATAGATTTGATTTAACGAGTACTCGATTGATCCTCGAGGAATAGGCCTATCTCACGAAAATCGGAAATGACGTCACACCGGGTAAACATTCTTCCGGCGTAGTCATTTTTGTATTGCCGTCAATGCAAAAATGGATCGTTTCTTCGCCACTTCCCTGGTGGGTATTCCCAAATTGCGATTCGAAGATGTGCAGAAGATTGTGGAGACACACTCAGCAACACCACAGCCCAGGCTGACAAAGGGGTACAAGTTTTTTGTGGAGGAGTTTGTACACAATTATCAAGGTAAGTTGTCTAAGGTGTTTTGTTGTTGTCAGTAGGCTACTCAATGGCCGCCTTGCTCATTCATGTTTTGTGATGACAAGCAAACCATTTACGATCCATATAAATCGTCAGAAATATTGTCTGGATGTGAAATGTGTGTAAAATGATCATATTTGTTACGTGTAGACTATAATATTATGAATATAATTAGCCATGGTGGCTATGAAGTCTCCGTGTGTAGCGTTAGCATTTTAGCATTAGTTTAGCCGAGGATAGGTTCAGCTAGTTATTTGCTGACCAGTTTTCTTCCGATCAGCGACATATTATTAACATTATGTACATGCTAAGTGTCAAATATAGTTGATGGAAAGGTGGTAGTGAGAGGTAGATGCAACCGCTCGATGAGGAGCCCCACATACTACAGGTTTCTGCTGAGTTAGGGCCCGTTGGCCCAAGTCTGTTAGTTTTGATAGTCTGTCTGGACTAACAACTGCAGTTGCAGTTTTCCTCTTCTTCTGAAGTTCAGATCATTTTCATTGTTCTTTCTTACAAACAGTAGCGTGCTTAAGACTTGGCCCACCTAGCTTGCTGCAATGTTGTGGCTGTACAGAGTAGACCTATGTATTTTTCTTCCTCTTCATTAAGGCACAAGCCGTAAATAAAGGAAATGTGTTGAGTGCATTAAAAGGACAAACATCTGGGCTAGTTCATGTTATAACATTGCTAAAACAACAGATGTAATGGTGGCCCAAGAGTTTTGCACGGAACTGTACATGGCTTTTCTGCGGTTGCAGGCTCCTTGCCAGTTTCCAATGGCCTTATATCAAGGTCCTACCTACTAAGTTCAGTAACTCAATTCTTATGGTGTTCACAGATCACCCTGGAGGCTGTTGGACAACTGGGTCTCTCAGAGCTGTAGCTGTGCTGCGGGCAAAGGCTTCTGTAGCCATATAACCGCTCTGTTCCAGACAGCGCATTATGTGCAGCTGGGCCTTGATGTGGTTCCACCTTCCCTGGCCTGTACCAGTCAACCACAGATGTGGCATCGACCTCGAACCCATGTGTGCTGTTGTGTCCTCTGTTCAAATCATACACTTCAGTATTTGTCTAGAGTATATGCATTTCCTGTATTGTTGTTCGCCTCAGGGAATCCATCCAGAGGCTGTGAGTGACCTGGTGGTGAAGAAACCCAAGTCGGTGGGGAAGACTGGAGTCAAGTCCACACTCTACAGAGCGTATGCTGGTAAGACATTTGTTTTGCAATTTGCACTCTGTTAAACTTGCTCATTATGAAAAGATGCATATTAGAATACATCTGTTATCACTACAATATAAAAAAAAAGTCACATTTTTATTTGACGTTTCGCCCTTTAATGTCCCACATCCTAGAGGGAATATCCAGCTTGGAGTTGGTACCATCTCAGCTGTGCTGACCTGGAAGATGTCAGCAATGACCTGTTCTTTAAGGCCAGTTGCTACTCTACAACAGTAGATGAAAATGTTCGTGTTTTGTCCTCTCCTTCAGCTTTTCGAGCTGACACCCGTTTATACACGGGTGTTTTTTTCGGGGCTGTGGTGTAGCTGTTCCAGTCAAAACGACTAGGAACAGCTCCAGTATTCAGCGTAGCACTCCCGTCGTCATAATCAGCCGCTGAGAAATGCCGACTACAGACCAGTGTACTCCCCTTCTGAATTACGAAATTAACTCCTTCATTCCGTCTGATCGCCACTGCTGTATTGGGTATTATTTGGGAAGTCGTGGACATGTAAATACGGTTGTTTTTGTTTTGAATTGGCGCATAGAGGTACACAACAGAAGCTTTTGTTTTTTGACCGCGCCATTGTCAAATATGGACTACGCGACCGGAAGTCACTTTACCCGGTGAAGGCAAAATCGAACGCCGAACCAGGAAGTTGTGAGATAGGCCTATTCCTTCGATCACTCGAGTTTGGAATTTACTACTCGTGCCCATCCCTAGTTAGCACAGTGCAAGACCTGTAACAAATGTATTTTGTGCGAGGGAGGATGCAAGACCAAAGACTGTTGCAAACATCGTAGCAGATATCTAGTAGAAGTTGTACTGATCTAGTTAGCAAGGAAGCTAGAAAGTCTCACTCTCGGCAGGGGAACTAGGTTTATGCAATATAACAACATTGCTTACCGTTGTTGTGCTTACCGTTGTTGTACCAACAGACTACTGTCCTATAGATCTGCTGTGCCATAGCATTGAGCAGGTCAAAGACTTAATGGGGAAGAATTACCTACAACTAAATAAGGACAAAAAAGGATTCACAACCAACATGAACAAACATAGCTTCATCGCTCTGTGCCCTAACAGTCAAGTCTCTACCTACTAAATCTGAGACTGTATTGTGCATGGGGAGTAAAGTCGTACAACTGCCAGCAATGAATATTACTCAATAATATGAATAGGTTTCGACATGCATCAACCGGACACAAAACAGAACAATAAAAAATAGTGGGTTGCATTGGAGTCTAGACACATCTACAGGCGAGCCGATAGGTTTGTGTAATGAAAGAACCGCAACCTTTTCTAACAGACTATACAAGAGGAATGGATGTCCCTTGATGATCAAAGTAAATATCTCACCGTCTCTTGTGATCGTTTAATAATACAATTCTGTAGCGAAAAGAAACATAGAAAAAAAAAAATGTCTGCCATTTGTTTACATAGACAGATTGGGAAATTGGGTTAGGCTTTCCGGCACAGTCTTCAACTGGTCCAGGTCATATCTACAAGACAGGAAGTACTTTGTCGCTATTGGTAACTATGTATCTGAACTAACTAAAATAAACCTGCAGAGTCCTCCTAGGTCCATCTTTATTTAACCTCCACATGCTCCCACTAGGCCTAATTATACAAAATAACAACATTGCTTACCGTTGTTATGCTGACGACACACAAATCGATGCAGCCCTAATCACAAACGGAGTACCATCCTATAGATCTGCTGTGCCTGTGCATCGAGCAGGTCAAGGACTGGATGGGCCAGAATTCCCTACAACTAAATAAGGACAAAACTTCTGGTGCCAAAGATGTTAGCCTGGCCCTTGAGTACCTCTCCTTAAAAACGAGAACCAAGAACAAAAGCCAGAAATTCTAGACTTAGATCCTTTTATCACGTGTCTTTTTATGATTATTTTAAGTTGTCTTTTATGCACTCGTTGAAATCCTCTTATTTTACTGTGTGACATGTTTTAATAAAGAGCACTGAGTCTTTCATACACAAGTCTGCCTTGTGTATGGAATGTTCTGAATAAAGTTGACTTGACTGAGATAAAAGCTTCGGTTTGAATAAAAAAATTCTATAAAATGTGAGTAAGAGCTGTTCAAAGTCTGCTATAAAATAATTGAACTCATGTGAGGGAACTATGAAGAAGACAGGTTTCTGATACAAGTTAGCACTGCAATGTTCTCTCAAGTGTAGGGGGACTTATTTGAGCAGCACAACCAAACCCAGTGATCAAATAACAGGTAACTTTAACCAAGGGGTCTAGAAAATACAGCAATAGTGTGCAATCACACTTATTACGATAAAGAACTAAAGTTGCGATACAACACACACACACACACACACACACACACACACACACACACACACACACACACACACACACACACACACACACACACACACACACACACACACACACACACACACACACACAACCTCTGCCTCACTGCAAAAAGTACAAAGGTCCACTCCAAATTGAAAGCTATTTCTTAGAAAGTGGAGGGATTTTGTCAACATGACTGACGGCAGATTGTGATCAGCAAAACAACGTATGAAAATGCAGTGCCAGTTAATACTGCTATTCGGCAAGACTGCACGGAAAGGGCCAACAGAAATGGTTTGAAGAGTTTGATTGAGTCGATAGAAATGTATGACATTCGAGTTATATGATTCCTGTGTGTCATTAATGCCTATGCTGACTCATCTTAATCAATGCTTTGTGCAATTATTGACGTTTCAGGGATGGAACAAAAACAGAGAGATCAAAGTTAATCGGGTACATTCACAAAGGTAGCAATGGATTATCGGCAAGAAATCCCTTATGCTCCATCTCGCCTATATTCTCTGCTGAGAAGCAGAGAACATATTTGATTGAGTTTACCTGTATTAGGTTACTGGCCCTTTAAGAGGAATAGTTTCTGTCTCTGATTAGTACCATTAATCTTTCGGGGGTTGTTTACTTTGGAGCTGTGTTACTTTTTGCAGTTTCAGGAAGGATGTGTGTTAATTACAAAGTAATTTAGTAAATTATTTATGTAGGTTTGTGCTACTGCTACCAACCCTGGTAACTGTTTCTGTAAATCTGGTCCCGTCATTATTTCTTCGCTATAGAGATATGCTTGATAACAAGCTTAGCTGCTTGTTAGGCTACCTATATAAGCCTGTGTTCTGTGTACCAATAGAGCACACTGGTAACACTGTTAATACTTTTAGAATGTATTGCCTGGCTAAGCCCCCTTCACAGCCAGTCAGGCTACATAGATAGCAAAATGCTAAAATAGACTCCCAGTCTATTTTTACACGCATCGACACGTCCCTCTATGAATAGCCTGTCTTTTCGAAGAAAGCACATATGTTTGTACCTCAATAAATTCGACAATGTATTGATTAGTAGTTGTAGTTGAATATTGCAGGGGATAAAATTCCCTCTTGTTAAATTTGTGAATTTTATTTCTAGTCGTAGAAATATTTGGCATTCCTGAATACAATTGCATTGTAGTCTGCAGAACCCAAGTCCCACCGTGGCGATCATGATGATGCACCCCATATCACATCCAAGGAAATAACTAGTTATGTTTATAGAGCCCCCATACAACTACAACCCTGTGTTCCTCTTATGCATTTTTACTCTGCTTTTTCTTGCTAGTTTCAACTTGTCATCATGGATGAGGTGCGGTTATGTAGAAGCAAAATGCAGAGCCAACACTAGCTCAACACACTCAATTCTGCCGTTAGCACCCTTCACGCAACTTCACAAAATGCCATTATGGCAGTTTGGGAAGGAGAAGAAGAAGGACAGACTTTAACGCTTTGGATGCAAGGGTCAGTAAGGGTCATGCTATATGCAAACACAAAGTTCTCACCTGAAAGGAACACATCAGGGTCTCATCCACACTCATCATAGCACCTGCGTTGTCAAACTCCCCACAGTAGTTGGGAGCAGAGAACAGAGTCACAAGCTGTCTCTTGGCGAAAAACTCATACCCATCTTCAACGACCTAATGGAAGCAGAAAAGACAGTAAATGGAAACATCAATTGAACCATGCCTGAAGGTTGCCATGTGTAACAACCTTTAATTTAGTCATGCACCAACCTTCTCGTCTTTTCCGTTTGCTGTAGCTAAGGTCAAATATCTTTTGTGTTCCAACTAAAGATTCACGGTTACATTCGATGCCCGACCTTATTAGGCATGTGCCTAATAAGGCAAATTGCTATGCTATCAATTAATGGGTCTGGAGAATGGGACCCATTTGAACAACCTAAACCCCAAATGCACTGTTTCATCATTCTGTAATTTAGAAGATGCTTTTAACTTAAGTATCTTATTGAATTAAACTCTGCCTTGAAAATCAATCATTGCAAATCCAATGTCCCGTGTTTTAACAAGCTTTGTGTGCAAGGACTGTCTTTCCAGTAAATCGTAAACTTCAGAGAGTTCAAAGATCGTACGGCTATCTGCACACTGTACTCGTTTGCCCAATTAAAACATCAACCATATATCTTTACCTGATGGGCACGACAAATCAAGTCTAGATCGTGCTTGTGCAAGAACTTGGCCACGACCTCTGAACCAAACGTGAAGGACACCCCCCTGTCGTTTTCCCCCCAGCCCATGACGTCCTTGTCTGGGTCAGACCACAGCAGGTCGCAGAGCAGGCCCTGGTCGGGCACATCGGTGGGACGCATCACGCGCCTTATCTGCTCCATGGACTGCAGGTCCGGTGACAGCCCTGAAAGACGATGACGTGGAATCTAAGAATTAACATGCGATCAGACTACACCGGTTGTGTCACTCCAGAACAAATAACACATGCTGATTTGGACTGTGTGCACGTTACTTAGCTTCATGAAACAGAAACCTACCTCCGTGGCAGCAAAATATTTTCTCATCCACTATAGCTGCGATTGGGAGGCAGTTGAAACAATCTGTGAAGGTTTTCCAAAGCTTGATGTTGTACCTTCTTTTACCTGCAAAATAAAAAGTCACCACAATTAATTTTGCTAACTTACACCAAAAAAAACATAAATTGAACCCTTTTAAAATAATATTTGTTTACAATTTGCACGTGATATTGACTGAGATCCTATATTCAAATTAGCTTCTTCCCATGATATTTTACATAACATGGCACAGATTCTTGTTATTTACCTCTTTTTAGAAAAATACACAATAACTTGATACATTTTGCCGGTTAAAATTATATACAGGTACAAAAATAAGCAAGCTGTTGCAAGGTGATTTCTCAGCTCAGGTAAATAAGACTCACACTCGTCGTAGAAACCATATATTCTGTTGATGGAGGCACACTCGTGGTTGCCCCTGAGCAGGAAGAAGTTCTCTGGGTATTTGATCTTGTAGGCCAGCAGAAGACAGATGGTCTCCAGGGACTGCTTCCCTCGGTCCACATAGTCTCCAAGAAATAGATAGTTGCTCTCCGGAGGAAAGCCCCCGTACTCAAAGAGCCTGAGCAGGTCATAGTATTGCCCGTGGATGTCGCCTGGAAAACAAGAGCAATATTGATGTGATGACATACAATAGTAATATTGAAGTGTTCCATTACTCCAGAAAGCTTGGACAAATATACCGATCACACTTATTGTCATAAAGTAGGTCATTAGTGACTAAACATTGAATTTTATGAAACCAAAAACATGCCGATACAAGGGACAACTTAACTGTAGGTAGGGTTTCAATATTTGTGAGTTTACCCGATTGATGAGTAAATACGATCAGAAAATAATGTGTCGCATTCAGACAAACCCCTTACCACAGATCTTCAGAGGGGCTTCGAGCTCCAGGAGGATCGGCTGGCTGAGGAATATCTCTCTTGACTTCAGGCATAAACCACGGATTTCGATCTCCTGCAGCTGAACATTCTTCCCGGGTTTTGCACCTCTGACTGAAAACATGAAACACGAACATAAGAGGGAAGCATGGCGCCAGACACTAAACGGTGTTGTGTGTTTATCACGATGCAGGGTGACAGCCACGGATAAACCATGTGAAGTGGTGTTGAACTTGCAAATCAACAATAACAGCACCTCAATATGGACGGGCTGGCAATGCGGTTAGCTCCCAGTCTATAATAACATGCGTAGCGCACTGAACGCAACCCTGCTTGCAGGTGGAAAGACATTTAGATGCGAGATCCTGGACGTCCTTACCCTCTAGAAGGCGTTGGATGATGCTGTCTATGTTGAGCTTGTCAACATCTGCCATGGCGACCGTATTTTACTGATAAGTGGAATTGTGAAAGCAATATCTTCTGTTGACACCTTTCCCTCAGCTAGCCAGCTAGCTGTACTAGCAGTAGCGACGCAACGTAAGCTAGGAATAATTTATATATAAAACGAGGGGTGCTGATCAGAACTGAACATTTATTTGATCAAGCAGACTTTTGCCGGTCTCTAATTCTACCCTAACATCTCAATACTGTTCAATACTACATCTGTATATTATAAACGGGACAGATAAACGGGGATTTTCATAAAAAACGATGCCCTCGTTTTTTATGCCGCACCTAGAAAAGCTGGCTTCTTCAAGAGTGTGATTGAATACAAATGTACCGAGTCTGCCCCCTAGCGCTCTGGAATCGACACTGCGGAGTGGCATCGAATGTCTTTGATGCATCAAAAACGGTGACACACACACACACACACACTCACACACGCACACACGCACACACACACACACACACACACACACACACACACACACACACACACACACACACACACACACACACACACACACACACAATCAGGCAACTGGTAACTTACTAGACAGATCATACTGGGAGCTGACTTTGCTCTGCTCCATGCTTTGTTCGTCTGGTTGACAGCAGGGTTTGACATGACACTTTAATTAGAAACTGTTTTGATGGAATAATTAGCACCTAGCTGCATGTTTGGGCCTTACTCATTATGCTAGCAGTTTACTGTGAGATATTGGCTGTCTAAGACTACCCATAATCAGAAAAACATACTCCCAATTACACAGAGACAGCATGGCAGCAGATAAGATTCAAAAGTGAGGAGTAGGTTTGAATGTAAAGATGATCAAATCCCTTACATATTTTTTTTTCCCAAAGCAGGTGAAAAAAGCCTGGCCAAAGTGTGTCTCTTTACCAAATCATCGTTTGACGAGATTACGTACAGGGTGCTGCTGACAGCACTGGAAACCCTGCTGTGGCACGGATTAAGCTGAGCTATTTACACTTCTGCCAAGAAGCTGTGAAAGAACGTGCCTGGGAAATATGGCATGGTGACATGGTACGGTTTGGATTCAGAGATCCTTATACCCACCCCAAACCGACTGTTGCCGTCGTTACCCGCACCATGGATTATCTCTTGCACTGCTCGACGGACGTAGACTGGTTTATCATGCTGGGCCAGCTGTTTCATAATCTGGCATCAATCAATACAATAACACATTGATGGATGAAGAATTGGAAGTGAAAACACGTCAATTCCGTTGAATGAAAAATCTATCTTGGTGTTCCATCTATCAAAAAATATAGGACATATTCTTATTTTTCTGATATATTGTGGTCGTCGACAGCCTAGGACTGGAGTTTCCCCTTGGTACGTCTCTAAAGCTGAACCAAATGGTAATCCTGCTTATTAAAGATTAACCAATTACTTCACCCACCTACTAAACCTATTAGCATAAACCTGATATGATATATATGCAGAATCAATACATTTACGAAATTACAATATTTATGGTTGAGGATACTTTCATGATACATTCATGACTGATCAATCTTCGGAGTGCAATATTGTTTTAATTTATTTTGACCTTAATTTATTGATTATTTGTTATAAAGATTGAATCCTGACTATAGTGTTGTATCTGAAACAACCCCATGTAGTTTCAAATAGGCTTTAAAATGTAACCCCAATTTCTGATATATCCACAACAATATTAATTATTCAATGCTTTGTTCTAATGCTAAATGTTCCCCCATCAAAAACCCATTAGAAAACCTATAGAAACTTTTCTAAAAGGTGTCCTCTCTGAACAAAGAAAGGTCCTCCATAACACTATGGGTCTGCTCCTAACATGCACCAGGGCACAGGTAGCCTCATGAAGATAACACACATTTGACTTTGTTCACAGAACTATCATAGCATTTTTTATATCATTGATTCAAAGCTAAGGATTATAGAGTTGTCCTGAATGCAATGAATTTGCACTTCAAAAGTTCTATAACTGCAGTAATAAAGGCCAACAGGAACATTACGACACCACTCCCGTCATAAACACAGTCACTAAAGGTAGACACAAACAGGACATATGAGGTCTTTACCCTTTCCCCAAGTCCGAAATGGAAACTCCATTATCTTGGATAAACAAATTAACATGTTCTTTAACAAGTTATCAACAAGTTCATGGCAACAACATGAAACCATGTTCAAGGCGTTCAAATTATGTTTGGATAGTTATAAAACATCTTGGATTTTTTTTTTTGTTGAAATGTATCTTTATAGAGCATATGACCTGTTGCTTGCTACTTAATTAAATGATGGACATTTGTAAGTTCAAAGAGCTGGTTTGCATACATATTATTACGCGTCATATTATTTTGCGACTGCATCTCTATCATACCCTTCAGACCATTTTACATGAAAGAGCCTCACGTCCTGTGATTCTTTATAAGATGAGATACAATATACTTTATTCATCTCTGCAGAGAAATTTAGGAATGAGTGATAACCAATTATAAGTTATGAGTGATAACCAATGATTTTACTCCTTAGATGTTTCTTCCCAGCAGACACACTTTGGGAGGTAAAATAAGCAAAGCAATATATTTAACATGGTAAAGACCAGTAGGCCTACTCATGTCAACAAAGGGAGATGCACAACATTGTTTATCATTCATCAATACAGTATCCCCTTTTCAGTCTTTCTGTAAAAGTCTACCCGGGTCATTGAAGCCCCCTCTGAAGCCCACTTGTGGCCCACAGATCGAAAAAAACGTTCATATTGTGTCAACATATAGACTGAGTTCATGTTGTTTACAGAGATAGATTACCATATTGTTAAAGTCCCAGTAGGCCTTTATAAGAAGTTTAAAAGAAGCAGTATTTTCTATACTGAAGAAAGGAGCTTCTTACTTAACCAGAGACAGAAGTTAACAGTTGTTTATTCATTCATGTTCCATTTACTTTGACGATTTCATAACCAACTCTCCCTGCTCTCTTCCCCAACTGTCGAATAGGCCTACTCACTTTAATGGGTTTGCTTCTGTCAATACACGTATATGCCTAATGTACAGCGCATATGTATAACTGACAACTGAGTGTGAATACACAAATTGATCTTCAACATCTTCCCTGGGAACATTAATTTGGGGAAGAGCTATGAATCATTATTTATTGTTTGATTTACTTTATTACATTAACACATTGTATATAACATAACATTAAGCCCTGGATACACATTTGGGAAACACAATATACCTGTATAGTAATATACCATTCGTTGCTTACGGCACTAAAGTGCAGAACCATTCTATATCCAGCAGAGGGCGCCGGCGCGCACAACAGTAGGGTTTTTCAATGTGTGCTATGACCTAACCGGAGTAGTGGAATGTGTTATTTTAAATAGGGACGCACATTCCTGACACCATGTCAAAGAGGGCTGGTTAATTTAGATTGCATGCTACAACACTCTTCTGCGATCAAGGATTCGCTTTTATGTTCCGAAGAAGTCTATAATATTCTTCTTCAGTTTAATCTTCCCTAATCTATACCGTTCACTTCTAACAAAATAAAAATAACAAAATATGTCTATTCCCCATTCTCTAAATACTTGTGTTCACTGTTGCACTTGTAATGAACAAAATTAACCTCATATATTCATATATGAGGTCATGACTTATATTTCATAATGTAGGCTAAGCTACAATCATATAGCATAGCCTCAATGGAAAGAAACATAAACGATTATCCTCATCGACTTATTAAATGTACTTGAACAATAGCGGTCATCTTATGGACCTATCTATATCAGTGGAAAACTTAAAATTGTATAGGCCTATAGTAGAATAAAACACTACAAAATAAAATAACAATTGTGAAATATTGTTCTTAAATGTCACATGTAAGAAATAACTTCAAAAAATCAAGTTAAGAACGAAATAATAATTAAGAAAAGGCTAGTCATATTATAATATTTATTATGGACCATTACCTATTTCAAATAACGTTTTATTAAATTTCACACGTCGCTTTAACAGAATACAATATAGCCTAAACTGTGGTTTGAATTGTGATATTTCAAGTACAACCAACTTCCCTTCAGCCTTCCATGGAAACTATTCATAAAGTTTGAATTAACTCCTATGGCAAACATACTAAGGTATATTGACTAGACCTACATGATGGTAGGCAGACTAGGCAAATGGAATATAGCCTAACAATTAACAGCCTGCCCTATAGGCATATTCCTATTTAACATTTAGTTTCCCTTATTATTGTCTACGGTTTGTATACATAATGCCTCCAAAGTAGGGGGATTATGATCTCCACTAATGTACACACATCATTCCCTCTCTGCTCCCAGACGCTATTGATCTCCCCCTTGCGTCAGTATCGATAACGTTGCTAAAGCAAAATCAAGTGCAATCCTCCGGTTAACGTGCGGACGGACGCATAGTTAGTTTGTTAGTTTCCTAAACCGGGGGCTCCGCTTAAAGGTCACTCCCCCATCACCAAACATGTCGTGAGACTTCCTAAACATGTCGTCGGACCCTCGTGTTGTAACTCCGTGCAGTTACTTTCTTTTTAAAGTGCGCCCCGTGATCGTAAACGTTGTTTAACGAGGGGAATCCAGCCCACGTATTTATTGCAGCCGCTGAAAAAAATCTCCTCAATATCCCCCAAGATGGCCGCCGATGTAGGATCGATGTTTCAATATTGGAAGAAATTTGATCTACGGCGGCTCCAGGTTAGTGTTATCCTTTACCTTTTCTCTTTGTGTATTTAAGTATAATGTGATGCACCGAGCGCCGACGTGCCTGATCCTCGTTTGGACGGTTTATTAGGGAAAGCGGAGGGCGATGCATGGATAGTTATTAGAAATTGATCCTCTTCTGCCTTTGTTCGGTTCAATCATTGATCAGCGGCGGAGCGACCATGGAGGAGCACTCTGCAGCCTGCTCACCGCTGGGATCAGCACCGCGGACAGCACAGCCTTTACACACTATTTGGCTTCTCCTAAGCAGAATGGGCCAAAGCAAAACGTGGGAACTTTGAATGCGCTGGTGAATCTTGATGTTTGGACGTACGACAACTTTTTTTTTAATGCCGGTTAAATGTTTTACCCAATTTTATGTCGTCCAGTGTTGCGTACACTGTTTCTGCAGCCTCTTTCGCCACCGAATCCGACTGAACCGTATAGATTGTGTAAATGTAAAGTATTCGCGTGTAGGAAACTTTAATAAGTGCTAATGATTCTGAACTTTTCGCTGTCGTCATATTCTGCGTTTGCGAGGTGTAATAGGATTGTGACTGAAAAAAAAAGCCCGAATATACTGGACATTGCAGAAAGACACAGCTGACATTTCAACATTAAGCCCTTAACACGAGTAAGCGATCGTTTATAGCATCCTGTGACTTTCAACCCTCGTGTTGTGCGTTCTGCTCTCAAACGAGATCATTTGTTTCCATCCATGTTTGCGGTTTTCATTGCGTAAATATCCTGCAGGTTGACAGTTCGCCTCAGCGTACGCTCGTAGTGAATCCTTATTAAACACTCAGTCTGCCTATAGCATCTTATAACCTTATCTATTGGAAGTTGTAGTCCTAAAAAAAGCCAATCTCACAGTCTATTCGAAATGTCGGCGAAGGCATCGTTTGAGTGCAAATTAAACATGGTTGGAAACACCAAAGGCTTTTTTTCTTTGCCGCTGTCCGTCCATCCCCCCTCCTGGAGCCGCATTGGGTTGCTCGGCCAGTGACTGTGTAATTGTATTCCCCGCTAATGTTTGTAAATCAGACTCGGCCAGAGCCATGGCACCGTCTCTGCTGTATGATTGATGTTCTGTAACATGAGGAATGACAGGAGCGGTGCAATCCAAGTCCCGCGGAAAAGCATGCCGAGAAGAAATCAGAGCTGTTCTCGGTTGTCTTGTTTGGCCGAATGTTATTCTACCCCCCAGTCGCTCCTTCAGTCTGTGGGATCCAAAGGGCGAGCTGCAGCCAGGAGCCTGGATCTATGTATTCAGTAGCATTGGCCGATAACTGGTGATAATTCGAAATTAAGTCCAAGCAACACATGCGTCTGCATAGTGAGTTCAGTTGTATTGTATAAACATGAACGTGAGGACACGTTGTGTGTGTTTTGAATGGCCAAACTGTTGTTTCACGTTGGTCAGAACGATGAGGATAGATTGGACTGGAGCATCCTGCACAAAAAAGGGGGGTTAGGCTGTAGTGAATAAAAAAAAAAGAATTAGTAAGGACTACGACTAAATAAGTAGTCCTGGCATTACCTATCAACACTACTCAAAAAGTGCCAGTATTTTTTTTTTGATTCAATATTATAAATTATGTCATTTTTACACTTGGCTAATGGTAAACCACAGCTATGACTAGGTGAGTGTGGTTTAAATGGTGCGTATTCTAATATATAGGTGTTCAAATCGTCATTCCCCAGATTTACTATATAAATGCTGGTACTCCTGATAGCTAAGTGGTCCTTTTGTGAATAACAGGAATACAGAGGGAGCAAAGTAAAAACAACTTTCCCTTATTATCACGCATGATAATTATTTATGATGTCTGAGATACTAAATCGGGGAGTCCTCTTTCATTTGCATGCGTGTTATTCTTTATGGTACTGAATGCTGTGAGGTAGAGCTGGTGGTGGGGGGGGGGGGGGGGGGGGGAGCGGAACACTTCACCTGTGCTCCGGTTGATGGAGAGACCACCAGCGAGATAGAGCGAGCAGAGAAGCACCACCTCCAAGGTGGGGTGACCTTGGTTCCCAGCTGGCTCCAGGTCACACCGCCGCTGCCACGGCGATAATTCACACTGGCCAGATGGCGTTTCCGTGGGCGACGGTGAAGAGGACGGGTCGGGGGCTGTGCAGCCAGGTCCCCCGTCCGAGCCCCGGCCCCGGGCCAGGAGGAGGGGGGAGCGCAGGTGGAAGGTTGTTGGTCAGGTAGAAGGTGGCTCCAGGAGCAGCCTCATCCCTATGAAGGTAGGGAACTTCACAGGGAGGGGTTTTAAATTGAGTCAACACCTTTAGACAAAAAAAATGGTAAATATCAAAGCCCTTCATTTGAAATAATTGCATATTTGCTACTGATTTATTATTATTTGTAGAGTCTCTGCCAAAGCAGGTTAATAAATGAAATTACTATAGGTATGAGGAAGTGAAAACAGTCGATAATGTAGTATATTAATATTAATAATTTATAATATTATAATAACTCCAATACAGCATCATATGTCATATCGTGGGTTAATATTAAATAATGAATTGATCTAGACATGTTTCTATGTCCCACTAGGTGTTAATAGGTTTAATTATTGTCACACCCTGTCGTTGTAATTATTTCAGTTGAAGCCTGTATCATTCATGAATTATAAGCCTGCACCATCAAAGCCTGTCTGAACACTTTTACTCTCTCTGTAATTGTTACGGACGAGTTCAGAGCATGATATCTGTACCGACTTGGTACAATAATCTCACTGTTGTGGTTTTCTGTGATGTTGCAACGCTGCGCTCATACGGCGTAATAAAGTTCATCTTATTTGTTTCTCGTGGCCCCGTTCCAGCGTTCCCGCTCTCCTCTGTGCGCCCTAAAAGGCATGCAAGTTCTCTTTTGGTTTTATTTATTTTCGTCTTTTCTTTTTAAGCTCAGGAACAAAAGCCCGTTATTGTGCTTCATTTAGCATGACTCAGTTGATGTGACTGATCTGGTGTCAGTGCAAATCCACATACGGGAACAGTATTGCCAAACAGTGAAATAGCTTTGCAGCTTGCAAGCCTGGCAGCCTCCTCTGCCAACATGCTCTGTGTGGCTGCTGCCAGCATTCCCCCCCCCACCCTCTTCCCCCTACTCTCGCACTTCCTCTGAATAACTCAAACCCTGCAATTACAAATTGGCTGTGAAAATCTGCCGTGTTTCCCTCTCATTCATGCTTTGGTATGTCTCTTTGCTAATACTTGTTAACACAGACAGATGCTGTTCTCCTCTCATTGTAGCGGAGGATAAGTGAGTGAGACCCAGATTTAGAGATCTTTAGTGTTCTCCTGCACAAACGCAGTCTCGCCACTGCTCAAGAGGACGGTGTCATGCCACTCATGCAACCCAGTGGGAGAGATAGGCCTCACGGTGCCAGTAGCTTCAGAGCATTGTACCTGCCCTTGCATTCACCATCAGAGGCACTTGCTGCGTTCCCCTTGACTAACATGTTCCTGTCTTCTCGTTATGTGGTCAGGTGCTCCTCAGTAGATAAAGCAGAGCTTTGAAGATCTACAGAGCTGCCGCCTGACTATCACCAGAGGTGCCCACGCCGTATAATGTACCTCTTAACACGCTTGTATGTCATTGTGATTGCAACTGTGAGTTGATGGCTGGGGCATATCTGCTATGGTCCCCCCCCCCCTCCCCCCAGTTACTTTAAATTAAGCTCACTCTGTTCCTTTTGACAGCGGCAAGCAACAAAGACTGAATAAAACACCCGTAGAAGCCAGCTGGAACTATGATCCAAAAGGAGCCACAACCTGTGCAAACGCAGTTAGGTCTGCTCAAGAGAGAAGGAGACTAGTCAGAAAGACTCGAGCATTAAGCTGTTTAACCTCTCTGTGTAGCATTGCTCGTAGCGACTTCAAAGCAGATGCTCCGATGTTGGAAGTGGAATGTCAAATGAGTTTAAAGATAACCATGGTGAACATTTTCAGGGAGAGAGAGGAGAAGAGGAGGAGAAGGGAAATGAGGGCCCGTCATTATTGTCGGCTTAATCAATTCGACCTTCCTTCAAGTAGATTTCCATACCTATCCAAACAGTCGTTTTGCCTCGGTCCTGCTCCCCGTCTGCAGAGTACGCACTGTCGTTTGATTACCCGACGCTGTTACCTTGTCACTATCTGTGCTCTTATTCTTGTTTTTTCTTACCTTTTTGCTAAGCTGTCACATGATTGGCATTACACGCTGCACGCATGATTTAGGATTATTTGTTTAAGATTCAGTCGTTTTATTCAAAGCGACCGAAGCAAGGACTATGGATTCAGGAACATGTCTTGTCAGAAGTGCTGCGGAAGGTTTAGGACATCTTTCTCAAGGATGTTGGGGATCATATCCACTACCTTTTGGCTGGAGTCAAACTTCCAAGCTCCGACATTATGTTGTCTTTATCCTGTAACTATTATTCCACAGAATTTCCTCAATGTACTAAAGTTATCATCATCGAGGGTCAAACTCATCATGTTGGAAGTAGAGAAACACACACACAGAGCACGCAAGCACAACCTCCATGCCTATTATGTACAAAACAACAAACAAACATTCCTCTTTTAGGTTTCAGAGGGAATGCCCCCCCCCCCCCCCACCCCTCCTTCTTTGATATTTGGTATTTGACAGCAACCGTGCCTCACATTGAAAGGCATTAGGCTTGTGTGTGTGTGCATGTGCATGTGTGTGTGTGTGTGTGTGCTTAGGTCTGATGCTGCTGCCCCTGGGCTGGAACAATTGCTTTGCAGGAGTAAATAACCAGCTTTAACAAAACTTCAGGGACGCATTAGTGGTCTGCAGGAAAGCTGCACGGCAGGGGAGTGGCTGGCCTCCTCTTCCTCTGCACCCAGGCATGAGGAAGGAGTTACTGAATCTTAAGGTCGTGTGTGTTTGTGTGTGTACGTATGTTCATGTGAATCTGAGCATTTTTACATGCGTGTGTGTGTTTGTTGTAGGGCGGGGGTTCACAGCTATGTCCTCTCTCCCCACTGAAAGGCAGTCTAGTGCCTAGCAAGTACATATTGGATGCAGCCTGGATTTATTTGTTTTGACTGTCTGACAGCACTGCAGACATATTGAGCATCAGACTTTCTCGTTCATTATACAGAGATTACAATGAATTCCTCGCCCCCCCCCCGTCTCTGTGTTCACGGCTGTCTCTTCCCAGGTTCTCTGTTTGGTTTGGCATTGCTTCCCGGCTTTAACTCATCCCACTATTTTCAATTTGTTCCTTCATGGAATCAAACAGCAAAGAAGGTACTTGTCTTCTGTTTGATCAAGTCTGCGTGTGTCCGTGTGCATGCATGTTTGTGTTTTTGTGTGTGTGTGTGTGTGTGTGTGTGTGTGTGTGTGTGTGTGTGTGTGTGTGTGTGTGTGTGTGTGTGTGTGTGTGTGTGTGTGTGTGTGTGTGTGTGTGTGTGTGTGTGTGTGTGTGTGTGTGTGTGAGGGCTTCGGGGCACCTTGTGTCTGTGGCTGTGTCTGTGTCACAACAATGTCTGGCTGTCTAACGGTGGTCACGGAGGGGCGGTGTGTGTGCATAGCGAGCGGGAACCGTGCATGCTCCCCAGATCAATCTCTGGCTGCCCTTCTGCAGGTGCTCCATGGGGGATCCTCGCCACTCTTATTAAGTACTACTGTGTGTGTATGTGTGTGTTTACTCGGCCGCGGGAGCGGGGGCTGATTGGGCGAGCTATGTGTAATGGACATTTGTCCTCATTTAACTGAGAGAGACACGAGCGGCCCGGCATATGAGAAATATAATAAATAAATACAGTTGGAGCCCCGTGGTGTCTGATCCGCGCACCGAGATGTGACATTTGCTTTTTACCAAGGTGTGCTCTTATTTGTCAGGAATGGCCCAAAGGATGTGTGTAGCGATCCGGCCTGTGTGTGTGTGTTTGAATGTGTTTCTGGGAGCTGGTCTTGTCTACGCAGCTGCCTCTCTCCATACAGTTAATTACTCCCTTATTCAAGGCCAACAATGGAATGGAGGAGGAGGACGAGGAGGAGGAAGAGGGGTGGGGGGGGGCTGTGGTATAAATCTGAGCTGCACGTTGTGCCACATTTCTTCGGCAGGAAACTTGGGACCCTAAAGCGAGCGAGTGGCTTCAAGAGGTACAGTTTATCATTTTTAATGGAGAGGAGCAGGAACGCGCCGACGTGGAGCCGGGGCTTGCTTGATTTATACATCTCGGCCCTGCCTGGTGGAGGGAGGGGGGGAGAGAGAGAGACAGAAGGAGGCAGTCTGTCTGTCCACACCTCAGGGCCACCAACACCTCGGTGAACATCAGTCCGAAATCCCCCTATTTTCTTGGACGGGTTGGATGTCCAATGTCAGTCTCTGTCTGCCCCTAGACTCCTTTGGGGTAGCATTTCATTCGTTGCGATGGTCCAGGAAAACAAGTCGCTTCAGCCTCATCCGTTATCCCTTGTTTTGTCCTTTCTCCTCCCTCTTCTTCCTATATGTTTACACGCACACTCTAATTGGCTACTGCTGGCGTGAGGATCGTATCATCACATAGATCACCTTACCTCATTCTCTCTCTCTCTCTCTCTCTCTCTCTCTCTCTCTCTCTCTCTCTCTCTCTCTCTCTCTCTCTCTCTCTCTCTCTCTCTCTCTGCCTGTCGGTTTGGTTTCCGTTGCGCCCCCTGAATGCTTGCTGTGATGTCACCTCTGCTCACGCCGCTGCGTTGTCACCTGTTCATTTGTTTCCCTGGACGAGGGCGTTTGGGAGTATTGATTGTGATGTTTTTTTCTCTCTTCGAGGCACCTTCAGCGGCTCAACCTGTGTTTGCTTTTATTCTCTATCCTCGCCTCTCAGGGTGCTCTCAGGAACCCCTCTGATCTCAATTAAACACGCAAGCGTCTCACAATAATGCTCTTATGTATGTGTTTATACATTACACGTACATCTCGATGTATGTCACTGACTCGCATCTTGCTCATGGTGGGGAGTGTGTGTGTGTGTGTGTGTGTGTGTGTGTGTGTGTGTGTGTGTGTGTGTGTGTGTGTGTGTGTGTGTGTGTGTGTGTGGGTGTGTGGTGGGGGGGTGTTGTGAATCCTAATCCTAAAAACTAACTAGAAGGAAAAAACGAGAGATCTTTCCCTTTTTCGCTCCAGATACATTTTATTTTTCTCCCTCATTCTTTCCCTCCCTCCCTCCCTCCCTCCCTCCCTCCCTCCCTCCCTCCCTCCCTCGCTCCATCTCTTCCCCTTCCTGGTGTGTGTCTCTCTCTGCGCTGCTTTTCCCCAGACAGGTTCCACAGTGTTTTAGAGGGGATGGATTTAATTGCTCTGTGGGGATTGGCTGGCTGGGCCGGGCTCGGCTGTTTAATTAGTGTACCCTGCCGGGATTGGTTTAATGCCTCATGATCTTGAAATTGTCTGATTGTTCAGCCCTCTGGGGAGCCTCCCTTGCCTACGTAGGCCAGCAGGTTTAGCTAAACATTGCTTCGGGGCCTCGCTACCGCGCAGGCTTCTGCGGGAGACGCTGCAGTGCTCGGAGCCAGGGTAAGTGGAGCCCATCAGCCCCGGGGCCCCGGAGCCCTGCTACTGGTTGGGGTGCCGCGGCTGGGGCCAGGATATGAAGTGGGCAGTCCTGTGGGCTCTGTGAGGCTCCCTGGACCTCCTCCACAAACGCTTCCAGAGAGAAGCCCGGTGAGTGCTTCATGATGGAGGCGATGTGGTCCACACCATTAGTGTATTCTCAACGTTTACACCGAGATAGTGAGCGCATAGAGAGTTCTTTCAAGTCCCTTTTAGTCAAATAATGTACCTCTAGTTTTGTTGTCAGGTTCCCTTAGTTGCCATGGTCTGTTGCCATTGTTTTATTTATCGTTTGTGTACAGATTGAAGACAGTGGGGCAGACTGGTGAGATGAGGCCATCAGGAAGGTCCATGTGGAGTTATGTGCATGGTCACCTTGAATGTGTGTGTTTGTGTGTTCGGGTGCATTTGTGCGTGCATGTACTTGTGTGCGTGTGCATGCGTTTGTGTTGGTCAATTCCCATTGGGCCAAACCCGGCGGGGAGGATGACCTGAACAGTAACACGCGTGGGTTCCAGGCTACCAGAGGAGGCCTGGGGGCGGAGCTAGAGAGAGGGATGAGGGGAGGGGGGAGATGGACAGATGGAGAGAGAGGGACGGAGAGAGGGTGCGGGCCGCGGCGGCCTGCCGGAGCAGATCGTGCCCACTGAAGGCTAAACTCATCGGGCCTCATCAGACTTATTGAGCACACATCCTCCCTCCACGGAGATCAACCTTGAAGTGCATAAATCTCCGCCGCAACCCTAATAGGAGTACCTCCCTCCGACCCGTCGGCCTGGACTCCAGCATGCGTTGGCCCCCCTAGTGAATGATGAGTGGGTGTCTCTCCGTGATTACCTCCCTCTCTCTCCTTCTCTCTGTCTCGTGCTCTCGCTGTATCTCTCTCTCTCTCTTTGAGTCTTTCACTAAAACATTCCCTGTACCTCCCCTATCCATTGGGGAGACGGGGGGGATGAAAACCATCACAAAGGGAGAGAGAGGGAGAGAGAGAGAGAGAGAGAGAGAGAGAGAGAGAGAGAGGGAAGGAGAGAGAGAGAGAGAGAGAGAGAGAGAGAGAGAGAGAGAGAGAGAGAGAGAGAGAGAGAGAGAGAGAGAGAGAGAGAGAGAGAGAGAGAGAGAGAGAGAGCGAGAGAGAGAGATTAGAGATGCACCGATCAACCGGCCGCCGATTAAAAAAGCCGGTTTTGTATCCAATCGGCCACAATCGGTGACCTGCCGGTCACTGTCGTAATTTCCGGTTTTCGGCCGATCAAACTCACCCGCATGCGCGGTGCGTAGCAGCTCAAGGCGCCCAGAGCGCGGGAAGAAAAACATGTCGCTGATTTGGACTTATTTCACTGTGTGCCAGGACGACCCAAAACACGCTGTTTGTAATGCTTGCAAGTCAAAAATAAGCCGTGGGGGATCATGTTGCTAGGTACGCGTCCTGCGTCCCTGACGCATTCAAATCTGAAAGGACGCACTAAACTCACTATCCATGCGTCCCGGGGACGCATCTAATTTTCCCCATGAAAAACGATACATTGTGAACATTAAACAACTCGTGTTTAATCACAGTAACTGGCCAAAGAAACCTTCTTGTGAGCAGACCAGACAAGCACTGTTTCAACCCTCTGCGCATCTACTCGGCGCAGACGTGATCCCCTGTTCAAAGTATCGCGACATGCTAATTTAGCCGCTACCAAAACAACTAGCTCGTCACCGCTGATTTCATTTCAACAATTAAAAATACAAACTTCATAGTAAATAAACCCACGTTTCCACTGCTCGATGCTGTGCTCATTCGTGTCGATTATGTTGTAACGTTTAGGGGACGTGCTGTAATGAAATAAATGAAACATAATCCGGTGGTGGTGATGAAAACTACATTGAACGGCAGCCTACATATTGTTATGCCCAAACGGCGCCTGCGCATACATCGCGCTTCCAACGAGATCCCGTTTTTCTCGAGAAACAGGCAGAGAAGAGAGAACGCAAAAATACCACCAAAGAAAAAGATGAAACCTATTGCAGGTCAGCAAACTATTGCAGCTGCATTTTCTGTCCCCACTACCTCTGCACTCCTCCCTGACTCTGATCAGCCTAGAGAGAGTACCTCAACATTGCCTGTACCTACTTCTGCCTCCCCCTCTACTGAGCCTGATGAGCCCACTGCAGAAGAATTGCCTCAACCTTCTACATGTTCCTCCCAAAAAAAGCGAACTTTTCTGAAGCAGTGGCTCACCACATACAAATGGCTGCGCTTTTCAGATGACAATTTCATGTATTGAGTTTAACACTATTAATTTCATTTAAGAAATAGAATAATAATAAAAAAGAAACACATTTTTTAAACTGGGGAGTCGGGACCCATTGAATTTCTCAGGGACCCACCCAACTCGCCACCTGTGGGTCCCGGGGACTCACTACATTGAAAACCTATCAACATATTATATGATTATAATTATTTCTTAGAAAATCGGTATCGGAAAAACCGGTTTTGGCAGGTCAGACCTCCTTAAAAACCGGAAATCGGTATCGGCCAAGAATTTTGCAATCGGTGCATCTCTAAGAGAGATCCCTCCCACTTCCCCCATGGCTAGGCCGGCCCTCCGCCTCGCCGGGAGAGATGGCCTGATTACTGAGTGAGTGTGTGGTGGGTTGCCGTGGCGCTGACTCGAGGGCTACCTCAAGCTGTTTGGATCTTTTGGGCGTGATGAGGAGGATGATGATGATGATGAGCGTGGGGCTGTGCTCATAATCAGAGGTGGCTTCGGTGCACTTTCTTTTGAACATTTCCTGTTGTGTTTGTCGGGGCTCGCTCTGCCACCTCTCACTCTGTGAAGCCCCTCCCACTCAGGCCTGTACAGACCTAAGTGAGCAGGCGGGGCCTGGATATGGTCCTATCCTACACATGTGTCATAGGTGATGGTCAAATTGGACCGGAGTTTAAATCAACAATGCTATGCATTTTTTTAAAGACAAACAATTAAAGAAAATAATTATATATTTTTTTTGATACCAATATATAGGCCCCTGCCCCCTCGGCCCGTTGGAGCAGGGGTGGGAGACGGCTAGACGTGCAGCCTCATTAACCTGCCTGACCCCAAGGACTGATGGCTACACCCCCCATAGCCAGGCGTTAGGACCCCCCCTCCGGCCCGCTGGGACCGCCTCTGGAGTGGCCATTAGAGCCATTGGCCTCCACCGGCAAGCATAAATAGGGCAAGTGGCCAGGCCCTCTTGCAGACTGCTGAATAATTCAGGCCGTCTGGTCCCTGTCTGGTCCCAGGGCACTGCGTTGATGTGTGAGTATGTGCAAGTGTGTGTGAGGGGGGTCGGAGGGGTTTTTGGGGAGGGCGGGAACTGCATAGAGGTGCTGGGGTTAATAACAGGTATGTACCTCTCTGTGTCATGCCCCCGCAAAACACACACACACACACACACAGACACAGACACACAGATACACACACACACACACACACACACACATACATACATGCACACACTATTACCATCATCACTCAAACACACACACAAACACACAAGTACCACACTATCACCGTCATCACTCAAACAAACAAACACGCACACACACACACACGCCTCCCTGTCCCGGACCCTTCCAGCCCCTCCCCTACGCATGATAGAATCCTGTTCCGTTGATTAGATTTTTTCAAATGGATCAATTTTTAATCAGCGGAGCATCTGACTACAGTCAATACCACCATCGCCAGGAAGACAGTTTCTGAACAGCCATCTGTATTTACAGGAATGTGCATGTTTTTATGTATGCATATGGCCGACTGCACGCCTACAGTCAGCCGCTGCCTCATCATGCATGGCTGCTACTGAAGGATTGTCTGGTCGTGGTTAGGGTATCAGACTGTATAGGCTCACTTAAAAGCAGCTGCTTCATGTGGGCATCCCTGAGCAAGAGGCCTGACCCTTACCTGCTCATAATTATTGAAATCGTGTGAATAAAAGCGCCGGCCAAATTGTGAATGAGTAAATTGTGACTATCTGTTGTGCTTTATGCCTGATCTATTGTCAACATTGACAGAAAGGTGGATTATCCACCTCTGGCGTTCACTGTATTCTGCAGACCTTACGTCAGAGGCTGGAGTGTAATGCGGAGTATGCAATGCTTGGTACTAGCCAAAAACAATAATGTACACAGGAGAGTTAAATCAAAATGAGTAGACCGCGCAAACCTCCCGTTAACAGCCCCTATGTGATGATGAGCAGGGGACTCACCTCAGAGCAGACTGTAATCCTCCTTCCAAAAATGATCCTAATTCTTCCTCAGCAAGGTGTTTAATACGCATATGCTCTTTTGTGCAATATTCCAGAATATGTAAATCTCCCAGGGTTTTAAAAAGTGCAAATAAACGGTGAATTAACAAACTAGGAAGCTTCTCAAGACACTTCAGCATTCAGCGGGACGCATTGAATGGATAACTATTATTTCAGTTAATATTGAACGTTCAAATGTGAGGAAAGCGTAATAGTGAGAAAAATCTCAGGCTGTCGTAGTTAATATTTCAAGCGATAAACAATTCCTCTGAGAAAACTTCCATTCACCATAAAAACCCTCTGATAGAAATAAAAGGGATTTGGGGTCAGTTATGTGGATTGGATTCATAACTTTGTGTGAAATGCCCATAAGCATAAGCACAATGTTTAACAAACTGATCTACCTTAACAGATTCCCCTTAATCAATACGATATTGTCCATATACTGCATATCCACACAGTTTATCACCATTCCGGAGTTATTAACACTATTCAATTTTTGCAATTTGACTTCAAGTGTCATAAGTATATATGACAGTAATATTTGATTTCCCATATATTGACTTATATACACCTAATACAATACTTTAATGATGGGAACTATTACGTTCTCTTGCAATTGTGTTAGCCCTGTGTCTTTTAAGTTGTACATTTTTTAGGTCAACAAATAGCTGAGCGACTATCACAGGACAGAACAAAAACGTATCAAAAGAAAGTAAAACTGCACAGTATAGCAGATTTATTTTCCTTTATGTCCACTGATAGAGGAAACGGTGAGAAGTACAACCTAGAAAAAAAAATTAAAAATAAATAACGTAATACGGAGCGACGTTGAAACAGGCGATGGAGAAATTGCTCTCCCTCCCCGTTTAGCAGCACCTTTTGTGCAAAGAGAAGCAATATTTCCCCATTAAAGCGGGGAACTTTTCCCGCTCGCTAATGAAAATGTTTTGAATCTTTTCTGCTGATGTGCCAGTGGCGTTGTTTTTCCTTCCCTGCGCTTTCTGATTAGGGAACTGTACAAACTGGGTGAGGTGTCTGAATCCTCAGCTGATTGCACGCCCGTAGCCATGCGCTATCTCTCCCTGCTCTCCGTCTCCGTCCCTCCATCCCTCCCTCCCACTCGACGACATCGCTTCCCAGCGACACCCGTCGAAGGAAAGCGATGCCACACACTTTAATATGCAGTTATGCTGAATAGGCTGCTGATGTAGTCTTATGTCGGAGATACTTTTCTGTCTCTGTCTCCATCCACCTTGTCTGAATGTGGAGCGGGTGAACAGCGGCACGCTGTTGGCTTTAATATGCTATCAATCAGCCGGCATTCCCATTTGTACACATTATGAGCTCTGCGTTGCCCTGGACTGTGTTGTTGCACGGGTCTCTCTCTCGCTCTCTCTCGCTCTCTCGCTCTCTCGCTCTCTCGCTCTCTCTTTCCTCAACTGGTGTTTCCCTCTTGTCTAGTTGTCTGCTTAATATGCAAGGGCTGTCATTCGGGGAGTCATTTTGGACCAGTGTAAACGAATCGGCAACAATGATAAGCTAAGGGGGGGGTGAGGGGGGAACTGTAGAGGAAGTGTCCGTCATTGAGGCCATGCATTCGGAGTCCAAGCACCCCCTCCCTCCTACACCCTTCCACTTCCTCTCCCCTGCATCGAAACATACCCGGGAGAAAATGCCCAAACATCATCAACAGTAAATAGACTAAGTGGAGAAATGTAATGGCAGGTTGTGAGTGGTTAATTGCCGTTATGGATTGGGGCTCCATTAAGAGATGAGTGTCCTGGAGTACCTGCATATAGTTGGGATATACGAGATGGATTTATCCATTGAATTTCCGGGCATGCTGTCGAAAAAATGTAATTAGAAGCATGCAGAACATTGTTTAACATTGAGCGAAATCAAAGGGAACAATCCCAAAAAAAAGGAGCCATCTTTTACAACGGCACTGCTCCCTAATGAAGGTTGATGCTTTTTCAACTTTGCATTTGGTTTATTGGCCTGTTGGAGGACACTGTCAGGGTCTCATGTCAGAGCTCCTTTGGGAAATAACGGACTTAATCATTGGATCCCGTTAATCAGGAAGACCCCCAATCAGGAAGCTCCATCGGAACATCCTGATTGGCTGGCTCTCTCAACGAGGGGGAGGAGCCAGAGTGTAAGTCCCACTGACAGAGCCTTATTTACGGTCCAGATCTACGGCTCGTTTAATGTACCTAATCGTAAAGCACGGAGATTTACTGGGGGGCCAACGGGAAGGAAGGGACTGCACTGGCAGACAGCACGCCCCTTCCCCCAATACCGACACTCCCTGACTACCCATATTACCATCACCCCTTCAGAGGCCTCATAGCATCAGGTGGCCTCAACACTGCGCAGAACAGACTGGACAGAGAGAGGGAGACGCAGAGAGACTGCGAGAGGGTTGGAGTTAGTATTTCTATGACTATCTAGCGGAAACTAAAATATCAACACAGCGTTACTGTTTACACTCTGAAGGTTTATGCAAAGTTGACATTCTTACTTCCGATCATTACATGCGATCGTTGTTGTTGGGCTTCCGTGGTGAAGGTGGATGGTTACATCCTTACTTCCCATCATTACATGTGTTGTTGTTTGGCTTCCAGTATAAAGGTTATTGTAAAACCTCCTTTTGTTTCCTGCTCCTGCATCCTCCATGCTATTATTATTCCGGTCCCCGAAAAAATGACAAATCCAACTTTATTTGCTGTGTGCGTCGCTTGCTTAATCCGTCACCATCTGATGTAACAAACCGCTGTAATATCTTTGAGCATACTAAACGGCCACAGACTTAGCCCTGTCACTTTACATTAACCTCCCTCTGCAACTGGAGGGGAGCTGTGCTAATCTGCCATTGTGGGGCTTGGCAGGCGGTAGCCATGGCACAGCAGACCTGGCAGCCGGCGGGAGAGGGGATCCTTCAGGATGACAACAGGGCCTCTTTCTGCTGTTGGTGCTCATAGTGTCAGAATCACAGAATTGCAATGGGGGGGTCATCTGAGTAGGGCTCGGAGGGGGACAAACTGGTCTGGGTTCTTTTTTTGTTTAGAGGGGAGTGTGGGATTGAAGAGCGGGATTCAATAGTCTGTTTACACTTTGCCCACTTTCTAGACTGGGATTTGGCAAACAATTTAATCCCTGATGACCTTTAAATCCTCAGTGAATGTGTGAATGTTGCGCTGTGTGTTGTTTGTGTGAGTGAGTGTATGCTTGTGTGTGTGAGTGCGTGTTTGTGTGCCTGATTGTATGTGTGTGTTTGAGTGTAGGTTTGTGTGTCTGCGTGTGTCTGCGTGCGTGAGTGTATGTTTGCGTGTGTGAGTGTATCTTTGCGTGTGTGAGTGTATGCTTGTGTGTGTGAGTGTATGTGTGTGTGCGTGAGTGTATGTTTGTGTGTGTGCGCGTGTCTGCAGTTACAGTCACTCTGGTTCACGTGGCAACATGTTATTCTGTTGTAACTCGCGACAACCCGACCGTATCGCACGACGTGTGACTTGCTCCCCTTAACCTGAGGAATCTGGTTAGAGAACGAGTTAAAGAACGAGTACTCAACCTAATTGTACACCTGGGTGGAAAGCCCACATCTTCGAAACACCTGACGACATTAATGCAACTCTGCTACTTAAAACGGATCAGAAAGTTGCTTGGTGCGGTTGACCTTTAAATCCCCCACCCCCTCCTCCGTCATCGCAGGCTGGATGAAGTCTCCAAAATAGCTTTTGTTTCAAATGTGTGTGTGCCCCTTTTCCCAGCTTGACTGTTGTCCCCTTTGTTGTTGTTTTTGTAGGGGGGGGGGGAGCTTGCGGGCTGGGAGGGCCATTTTGCAGGCTGATCTGAGTTGTGTTAATTGAATTAGATTTAGTCAGAAGATAATTCAGATCCGCGGGCCGCTGCAAAACGGTCTTGCTTCCTTAAATGAAAAGGAGTCGATGAGCTGGCCGGCTGGGTGACAGCGGTGGCTCGTATCGGTCCACAAAGCTCCCGGTGACAACCCCCCCTCCTCTCGTCCTTTCTAATGTCTCTCCAAATTTGATTCATCACCAGCCATTGAATTCTGGTTTCCGTTAGCCTGCTGCATCTCGATGGCTACGGGTTATTTTTACATGCTTTTTGTAGTACACTTATTATCCGGCTGCCATCCTTAGTAAGCTGCCAATGCCAAGGTGCTGTGGCGAGGCGGCAGAGTAGCACGAGTGATATCACTTGTTATGTTTGTCACTGAAACATAAGTGGCCAGAAAACTGTAATTACGCGCCAGCCCCCACTTATTTAGTATTCAGATCTGAAATAGCAGTTCTGTTGGCTGTAGATGTATAACCCAATTATATGATTATATTATATATGTTGTCCAATCTAATAAGATATCGCACATATGAGTCAGGCCTCGGAATGCCCTAGTTATAGTTTCGTACGGACCAAAGTCAAAAACCGCTTTGGAGGGAATAAAACGTAACAAACAAACACTAGGCATTTCTCCTTACTGCGAGAGCGCCAGGTGACGATTGAAGGCAGGTCTTGTTTCCTGGGGTTGATCCTATCTGGGGGGGAGGTGGACGGAGGGAAGGGGAGGGAGAGAGTCTGTTAGTCCTGTCTCCAAATGTTGGGTGTGCGTTCAGCGCCTGACACTTCCTCCTCTGTTTCCCTCACTTATCTTATGGATATTGGCTGTGCTGCCCCCGGTCCTCCCCACAGCAGCCCCTCCATTAGCACGTAGGTAATGTTGCTGGGAGGTTAATGTGGAAGATTGTATGGCCACAGCAC